>NW_026000037.1:3137860-3176440 GCF_001458135.2 Marmota marmota marmota
ATATATATATATATATATATATATATATATATATATATATATATATATATGGTTTAGCACTTTTTCTTTCTCTTAAAACATACTTTAAAATTGTTTAGGTAAAAGCACTTACATGGAGCTAACTGAGCAGTTAAAGCAAAGTCTTCCTATTGCTTTAAGGAAATAAAGAAAAGTGTATTTTCATTTTCTTCTTCTTTAATAATAATGTTCACCCTTGGATGACTGAGCACTTTAAAACCAAGACCTGTCTCTTGAAATCCTGTGGACACTGCACCAGACACAGACAGGGGAGGGTAACTAGGCGTGCTACCACAATGGCTCATCTTCCCCCACTGAGGTCCTAGGGGTCACTCTTGCTTCAAGGCCCACACCCCTACTCTGGTCACTGCCCTGGGGGAAGGACTGAGACCTATGATGATAAACTTTGGCTTCTGTCCTCCCCAGCAGTCCCTGGGAACTAGGCAGAGAAGCCCTTGATGTCATACAGTAAGGCGATGGAGGGGATATTTCAAAGCATGATGGCCATGGTGTCCCTCCCTCTTAGCATTCTGTGAAAGGCCCTGCTGCCATGTTGGGAATGAAAACCAAAGGCAAACTGAGTCCGAGCCAGAGGCATGGGCTCCCTCCAGGCAGTGTCAGAGACAAACAGGCAGTGGGGTGCAGCTGCCTCTTGGCTGGATCCCAGCGGCTCTGCCAGGTGTCCCCCTGTTCTTCACCCCCTCACAAGTGTTTCCATACGATGCTCCAGTTCTGCCACGCAGGTGGAGTGGTGCAGTGTTTACATTATGACTTGAACCTTTATGATCCCAACAAGCTCAGGTTTAGAAAGCATGTTCCTCAATACAGCAGGATTCAGAGGTGGGGCTTTGGGACAATGATTACCTCGTGGGGGCTCTGACCTCATCAGTAGATTAATGAGTTTGATAGGTTAATAATGCGAATGGACTATTGGGTGGTAACTATAGGCAGGTGGCTCTTCTCTCAGTGCCTTTTCCTGGCTGCCATAAGCTGAGCTGATTTCCTCTGCCAGACCTTTCCTCCATGATATTCTGCCTCTTCTCAGGCCCAGGGCAGTGGACTTGGCCAACCTCAGACTGAACTTCTGAAACTATGAACCCCAAATAACGTTTCCTCCTCTCAGTTGTTCTATTAGGTATTTTGGTCACAGTGATAAAAACTGACTAGCTCATCCACCCTGTTCTTGATTTTTCAAGCCTTCCAGACCTGTACAGCCACTGAATCATAATCATTTCAGACGTTCGCGGTTCTTGACATGTCTTCCTTCACTGAAACATGTAGCTGGCATTTTCTATTTTGGGTTTTCCTAGCATTTATTTTTCTTTCCTAATAGCACACTGATTCCCTCTTGAGAATTACATATCCCCCATTGAATACTGTCTTCAGGAATTTAATTAGGTGTTCTGTCCTCTCCTAGCTAAGGGACGGAGGCATGACCCAGGCTAACCTCCCCGGGGCTTAGACAATGACAACAGTTGGCACTCATTCTTCCCAGCAGCCACTCTCTAAACAAGCACTTCCCGCTATTTCAGTATGTCCTCTTTCTAGAATCCATGGATATGTGAAACTCTGCCTGTGTCCACACAAGCTCTTCACATTTCCTATAAACGGCATGAGCTTCTATCATCCATAAACACATTTCTTTGACTTAAAGTGTTTTCTGTGCTTTTCTCTCGGAGAAGTCTAACAGGATCATCCAGCATCTTAGGGAGGTGGAGTCTCACTGCCCGGGTAGTCCTGGGTTTTCCTGTGCTATGGAGGCCTTTCCACATAGCGGGGTTAACCCTACCCTGTCAATCAGAAGCCTCACTGCCAAAGATGTAAATAAAGCACTCTAAATTTCTGGGTTTTGTGTGTTTCCTCTCTGGTTAGAAACCCTTTTCAGAGCTCATTCACTAATTAAAGTAGTATTTGCTGAGTGCTGCCTTCCAGCGGACTACTGCACTAAACAAAGGAGGCAATGTGTCCATTCACACAGGGGCTCCATCCAGACTCTGGTAGGTATTGGATTTCCACTCTCTTCAACAGAGGCAGAATATACATCCTCTGAGGGTGGAAATCAGACTTTTCTTGTTTATCTCTTTTAACAAGGAAATCAGGAGATACAGTAAGTGTTGGAAATACAAATCAAAGCCAAATAATAAAATTCAATGCAAGGTTTAATAAAGAGTGTTTCATTTGTTTGTTTTGCACAAATCAAATAAGATAAAGATATAGTCCAGAATTTTAAAATCAGGCAAAATCATAGTCTTCATTGGTTGTTTTTAATCCTCTCATCTCACTTGCCTTTTTAGGGTATTTTTTGTTTTAAGATCACACTTCGTTTTATTTTTCCATCCTGGTACATCTTTTCTTCCTTCATTTGACCAATTTTAGTTCATTTTTAGTGAGCTATTTTCTCCACTGATCCAGCTGTTCCCATTTTTATTAAAATTTATATCAGGAGAATAAGCACAGGTCTCAAATCACGGCCTATTCTTACCGAGCCCGCAGACCTCAGGCGCTGCGGGGAGCGGGGCTGGGCGGCTGGGCGGGGGCCCTCTGCCACCGTGCCACCCACGCTCCCTCTTCCTGCAAACCTGCAAACCGCCTGTTCTCTGCACATGCCCATGACTCAGGGAGAAAAGGGTTGTTTTCTGGACTTCACTGACAGCTACTAAATTCTTCTTAAAAGAATCAACTGAATTCAGCTTAATTGTCTCCAATACAAAGAGGTCAGGGCAGGGTATCTACTAAGAGCAATTAAGTCGTCAACCATAAATGTCCAAATGAGTAAGCGGTGAATAATTGGTTTGTTTTCCTGTTGTATTCAATAGGATCCGAGAGAATAGAACAGATCGGGAGGCAGGGAGAAGAAAATATAGACTATTTGGTACTGAGAGTTGGGTCCCTCTTTGAACACGATTAAGCCAAGGGGTTGCTCTAACAAGTGGCCTAAAATAGCAGGATGCAGAGCTTCTGGCCACCCGCAGCTGCTCTGAGTGAAAAGAAGTGCGCTCCAGGGCGGTAACGGGCACCGGCTCCGGTGGGGACACACCGAGGGGCGCTCAGGTAAGTTCAGACCTCGCCCAGGAGAAGGAGGGATTTGGCACAAGAGGGAAGAACTGTCAAGACACAGAGGGCGACAGTGACCAGAAACTAGTGGTCTCCGGCCGGAGGTGGGACAGCAGTTCACGTGGGTGGGAGACAACGCAGCCCTGACGGCCGACAGTGGCCACGCATCCCGGGGGGTGTCCGGCGGGGTGTGGTGGCCAGAACCGGAAGAGCAGTGACAGCAAAGGTCGGGGGAAGGGGGTCTGCGCAGCGCTGCGTGTCCAGGCCGAGTTGCGGCTCCCTCCAAGGAAGGGGCGCCCCTGAAGCTGGCAGGGAGGGCCGGGCCTGGTCAGGCCCCGGGGTGCCCTAGAAGGAGCCAGCGGCCACGTGCAGGCTGCTGCGGGGACAGGCTGGGGCTGCCCTAAGGCTCCTTCTCTGCCACCGGCTTGTGGAGTGGGAGAAGCCAGAGGAGGACAGGAGTGCTGGTTAGGAGGGCCCCAGGAGACCAGGGAACAGAGGACAGGCAGGTGGCACCTACACAGGTGCGTGGGATAGGGGATGGATCCGGTGACTCTAGGACACATGCTTTGTTTACATCCTAAAGGACAAACTCTAACAAGAACCTTGAGGGGGGCACCAAACTGTGGATTCCAGAGGGAGAGAGGCGATCACTAGTTTACAAAGTTGAACATCTGTTTCTTGGTTGAAGGACCTGAGAGGACTTTCATTTGACAACCTGCATTAAGATCTCCTAAAGGAGAACAGTGGCACCCAGAAATCCCTGGGCCTCAGGTAACACAGAGCTCCATTTCAGACCTATTAACACAATTTGGAAACAAGTCCAGGAAGATGAACTTGAGGCTTAAGACGAAGTGCTCAGGAGGGTGAGTGGCATAGCAGAGCCCTCTCACTGGTGGAAAGGATATTTGGTTTTCTATTCAAAGTATTTGATTTTTTTTTAAAAAAAATCTTGTCACAAAACAAAACTGTGCATCCTTCACTAACTTCCTGAGGAGGGGCCACAGCCTTTGGGGGACAGTCCCTGCCAGGCCTTCCTGCCTCTGTGCACAGCTGGTCCGCCCACATAGCGTGAGCCACATTCAGTTTCCTTAAAGGAGATGGAAACTGCTCATTCCCAGGAGCCGGGAAGACAGCTGGCTGGGTGTGTGGGAAGTTGGGGTCCCGTGTTTGGCTGTATTGAACTGACAGTGCTTTTAGAGTATGCGTGAAGAAAGGAAATTTTTTGGAGACAAATGGAAATGCATCAGTCAACTTTCCCCATGGAAATTAATGAAGATTACATTAATCATCATTTAAATGTGTGTGTTTTGCAAGTGCACGTGTGTGTGCGCGCGCGCGCGTACAGGCAGTCTATTGTTTCTTTTTCTACCTTCTGAAATATGTTAATGAAGTTACTAAATCACCATCAGATCTCATACACTCACATGATTTATTTCAATGTAACCTCTCCCTGCACAGTGAATATTACTTTCTTCAGACATAGCAAGGTCTACACTTAGATATTAAAAACACACATAGATGTATTGGTTTTTGCCTCTGCTAAGAATCACAGAAAAGAAAAAAATAGGTATACACCAGGGAAACCCATGCTTCTTGCTGGAAACCACAGAGTGGTGAGCTAGATGCGTCCCTAATGTTATCATTTGGACCTGGAATGTCCAAACCCGGAGGCTCCTTGCTGAAGGCTTGGTTCTCAATGCAGCAATGTTCAGAGGTGGGGCCTTGGGAAGTGATTGGATCAAGAGGGCTCTGACCACATCGGTGGATTAATCCATTGCTGGATTAATCATTTGATTAATGTGGGTGTATGTTGGAGGAGGTGGAACTAGTTGGAAGAAGTAGATTGGGGTGGGGGGCCTGCAAGGATATACCTTGTCTCTGGCCTCTTCCTCCCTATCTCCCTCTCTACTTCCTGGCTGCCCTGAGCTGAGCAGCTTCCCTCCACCAGGCTCTTCTGCCATGATGTCCCTCCTCACTTCAGGCCCGCAGTGGAGCCAGCTGACCTGGTCTGAAAGCTTTGAACCCATGAGCCAAATGAAATCTCCCCTTCTCTAAGTTTGTTTTCCCAGGGACGTTGTCACAGTGATGAAAGCTGACTAGCACATGAGCATCAACAGATTCTGGAGTTTTAATTATTATCACCACGCTCGCCTTGAACTATTTATTTTTCAACATTCAGGTGAGCCATAGCCGGACATAATAGGAATCCCCATTGATTCCTGAGACGGTGAGCCCCTGGATGGCTCTCTGGTGTATGGTCTGAGCTCCTTTGATGCAGCACACACCCCACTCCCTGTGAGTTGCATGGACCACTGAGCTGGTGACCCGTGGCCACCTGCAGTCTTGGTTGTGAGTACAAGCCTGTCCCACTGATTTGGAGAGGATCAGTGGATTGCTTCCGTGTTAACATACCACCTGTGATATTGTTGTGTACTTTTACAAGATGTTATTATTGTTACCAAATGGCTGGGGGTTCCCTTGTTCGATTAGGATAGAAATCATCAAGAGGCAACAGGAAGGCAGCTCCCTTCCTGTTAACAGCTCTGAGTTTTGGGCGGCCAGTGGCTCTCAGCTCCTCATGGCAGCAGCTTCCCCTTTGCTTTCCTGGTGGACGTAGCCAGGAGCTCCCAGCACTTTCCTGGCGCTCTCTGTTGCTCCATGGCTGATTGCCAACTCCAGCTGCTGACAGCAACCATCAGTGTCACCAGCTCGTAGTGCCACCAGCTCAGACTGCTCTACTTAAGGTAGAAATCACAAGAGGCAAAATAAAACCATCCAAAAGAAGCTTTATTAGGACTTACGCTGCAGTGGAAGGGGAACCGATCTGATAAGGGTGAGAGGAAGGCTGCTTACACAGACAGAAAGTGTGAGCTCAAGCACACTCAGTGTCCTGCCAACCAACTGGAGACCTGGTGGGGCTCCTCACAGACAGAAGTGGGCATATGGAGCAGCTGCAGAAAGTCAGCGTCATCCAGAGAGGAGAGAGGCTGTGAGCAGCAGCACCTGTGTCAGTGGGGGGGTGTCTGAAGCCACTACAGCTGAAGCAAAGTCCCCACAGTGGTCATGTATGTCTGGTGGAGCCACAGATGTCAGGATGGCATCCTGGCTACCTACCTGTGCTCCAGAGCAGCAGCCTGGCACAGGGGAGGGGCACTGTGGCTGCAGAAGAGCAGCCTGGCTGATAAGGCCCACTCCTGCAGGCCTCAGGAGATGTTGGCCCTCCGCAAAGGTGATAATCTATATGTAAAAGGCAGAGCCACAGAAAAAGCAGAAAAGCACTCTTTTGGGGAAGGACAGCCTCTCTCTTCTGTCTCATTATGGGATAAAATGGAATAGACTACATGGAATCTCTCTGCATTATTTCTTACAATTGCATGAAAATCTATAATCACTTCAGTTAAAATTTCAACTAAAAAGACTAACAGTGAATGAAACTGTGGAGAAGCTGGAAATTGCCATTCTAGTGAGAATGTAAAATGGTCTATATTTCCTTTACAACATGTTCTATCAATTTTAATGAATTTAAAACATGCTTACCTCAAAATCCATTAATCCGACCCTTAGTATTTGCCCAAGACAAATAAAATCATGTTTTAACACAAATGTCTAGATACAAATACCCACAATAGCATAATAGTGTTAATTATAGTAGCTGAAAAGTAGAAACCACTCAAACACCATCAGTTTGCAAGTGGTATAAACAGATGTGGTACAGCCCTGCAATGGGGTACTGAAGTGTGCAGCACTGAAGACCCACGTGCACACTGCACAGGGATGGTCTCCCGGCATCACACTCACACACAGCCAGGTGCAAGAGCCTATTTATTATTGCATGACTTAAGGACAAAATTATTAAGAAATCAACTCAGTGCTTGCCAGAGGCTGGGTGTGAGGAGAGGAAAGCAATTTCAAAGGGGCACTAATGAACTTCTTTTTTTTGATGATGAAAATAGTCTCCATTTCAATTGGGGTAGTAAATATATTGTATACACTTGTCAAAAATCATCAAACTAGCCTGGCATGGTGGTGTGTGGTATAATCCCAGTGACCTGGGTGTCTGAAGCAGAAGGATCTCAAGTTCAAAGCCAGCCTCAGCAACTTAGGGAGGCCCTAGGTAACTTAGTGAGACCCTGTCTCAAAATAAATTCTAAAAACAGGGGTTGGGGATGCTTCTCAGTGGTTAACCATCCCAGGGTTCAATTCCTGGTACCAACAAAACAAAACAACAACAAAAACAACAATTCATCAAATTATATCTAAAGAATGAATTTTAGGGGCATAGAAGTCATATCTTACTTAAATTAAGTCTAGCAAGACTTTTCAAATACGTGATTAATGTGCTGAAATAAACTATATTTCTTTATTTCAGCAACAAAGGGAAATGCCGCAGTCTGGCTGGGCACAAATGCCGCAGTCTGGCTGGGCACACAATCACGAGCCACCACACAGCTTGTAGATTCAAACAGCAACTCTTTATTCCCGAACTCACACCAGCCGTCTACAAACACGTTCTGGGGAAATCCACGTTCTCTGCCCAAATCCACGTTCTCTGCCCAAATCCACGTTCACTGGGCTTCTGTCTCCCAAAATATACTGTCTGAATCCCGTGAGAACTCAAGGGGAACTCAGGCAGCAGGATACGCCCTATTCCCAGCAGGAATAATCTTAAACCTTAAACCTGGAACCTAAACTGGGAACGCCCTAAACCCGATTATGTTAAACCGGGAACACCCTAATCCGCCCTGGTCCTTGAGCAAGGTCAACTACATTCAATGTCACTGCAAAATGTCAGCAACATGGGGTACGCTGGCAAGGAAATTATCATACCTACTTGGCTAATGGCTCCCAGCATCGGGAAATAAAATTTAGACAATATTTAATTTAATATTTAATTTTCTTTTTTATTTTCCCTTCCACACTTCTATTTGGCTAGGTATTAGTACTACATTGATGTTTGAATTTATCTCAACTTTCATGTATAATTGATGAATTGTTGTTTTGTTTTGTTGGTACTAGGAATTAAATAACAAATATTAAATAAAAAATAATTAAATAACAAATATTTAGACATTTATAATAATATCAATGAATAAAAAATTACCCAGGAATACAGCTAATAAAAGCTCAGACTTCCATATTGGAAACTAGGAAAGAAGATTTAAATAAACAAACAATAGAACATGTTTGTTGGCTGGAAAACTAAAAGCTATAAATAAATCAATTCACCCAACTACAAACTGATGTGTAGATTCAATGAAAATCTCAGTAGATTTTTAAAATATAATAATTGAAAAGCCTATTTTAAAGTTCTAAGGAAATGCAGAACAACAGGAGAAGCTAAGGCAATTTTGAAGAAAAAAAATGGAAGGACTCACATTACCATATTAAAACTTCAGAAAACTACAGAAATAAACTGGATATGATATTGCTTCAAGGATGGACAAAAATTTCCAAGGCACGGAAGGGTAGCTGATTTATGACAAAGTGACATTAAAATGAGAAATAGATAACCTTTTCAATGACTATGCTGAGTTAATTTGATCATTAAGGTAAAACAACACAGCTATTAGGAGAAAATAGGATAAGGTCATCAAGACCTTCATACTGGATATCTCTATCTCTATCTATCTATCTATCTATCTATCTATCTATATCTGCCACTGTCCGGCTGCAGCAAACTAGCATGGGGTGGGGGGGGTGGGGGGGGTGACGACAACTTGCCTACCTTGATACAGCAGGAGTAGGAGCCCTTTATTGTAGGACAGCAGAGGTATTTATACATTCCACACAGCTTATCTTAATTAGCATAAACTAGATACATCAGTCAACCAATAAGAAATCTCCACACTTAATGGCTCGCTGGTGTTACTTCACAAACCACTCCCTCTGGCATTTTGCCAGGCACCATCCAGACTTGTTTAGAGACTCTAACATTTCTCTGGCAAAATGCCAGGCGCCATCCTGACTTGTTTACAGACTCTAGCATATATCTATCTATATCTATATCTATATCTATCTATCTATCTATCTATCTATATCTATCTATCTATCTCTATATATATGTACACACACACACACACAACAGGACACAAAAACCTAACTACTAAAAATATTAAATTTTATTAAATAAGACTGTTTACTAAAATAAACAAGTGTGCATGAAAGGGCACAGCATGAGTGTTGTTAAGATATTTGCGTTGCATATATTACACACAGGACTTGTGTCCAAAATACAAAGGCATTTCTGCAAATCAAAAAACCTCAGGAGAAAAATGTGCACGTTTTTCTCCAAGGCGGAATATCCAAATACAGAATATGTGGAATGCCCAACTTCATCAGTTAATCTGAGAGAGAAATTCAAACATCAATGCAGTACTAGTACCTAGAACTGGGAAGTGAAAAGAAAAAGAAAATTAAATAACAAATGCTAGCAAAGACACAGAGTAATGAGGACTCTTAGGCGTGCCTGGTAGACCTGAAACACAAACCAGCCTTGGAGGGCTGGCGCTGGACCCCAGGCGGACCTACCTGAGATGCAGGGACGGGCGGGGGCGTACCTGGCGGCGCTGCGGAGCTCAGGGTGTCTTTGCACACGGGGTCGGGAGCACCGTGGGCACCACTCTGGATCCCTGGGGCGTCTCTGGTGACCACGCTCCGCACTGGCCCAGCCAGGGGCTGTTCTGGGACTGCGCAGTCAGCAGTGCTTGCATCCGGGATGCCCTGCACTGCGGCGCACCCGCACCCGCACCCAGGGTCCCGCACCCCCAAGCGGCAGTCCTTGCCTATGTTGAAGAAATGGACCCAAGAACCCAAAGAACGTGGCCCAGAAAACACCATGGCCACCCGGAACAGAAGTGATCTCTGGGACCCGAGGATCTCCGGCCGACCTGAGCCACCATCTCACTCCCTTATCCTTCCCCACCCAGACTACTGCCGTGGGGGTGACCTCAGTGCCACCTGCCGCAGCCCAGGTTCTCGCTGCACCCTTTCTCTCCGGAGCCCGCGGCTGTGGTTAAAGTGAAGGGCACACAACTTTCCTGAGGCACAAAATCATTGTGGATGGCACTTGTTTTTGACTCTTGCAGCGAGGAAATGTCTCTGTGATTCTCCTTCAACCTCCGGTAGGTCGACGAGAGAGTCTAGTTGACCCTAGTACCTTTGAAATTTGTGAACATTCAATGTTTTGTTGAAAACATTTACAATCCACAAAATCCCTAGACTCCTGGGTAAGTGTAGGGCTCAATGAGCGCTGGTCCTCAGGGTCCTCCAGTGGTGGGCGCCTCTGCTTCTGGACCCTTCCCACCACCTACAGACGGCAGCAAGCAGAGCTGAACACTGTGACCGAGGACCTACCGTGGAGGACCCCTTCATCCCACAGACAGGCGCTCTGCAGTAGCTGGCCCAGGGTCGCGGAGCAGAGCCGACCCCCAGGAGGAAACCTTCACGACTCTGATCCCTGAGGATGAAATGAGACCGAGGAAGGAAGGAGAGCCTCTTCCACATGGTGTCGCAGTGATTGAAAAAACGAAAACGAACATCTACCTTGTGAGTCATAGATTTTAATGTAAAACTAGAAAACTTTCAGAAAAACTCTTAAGAGAAAATCTTTAGAATCTAAGGCTTGATAAAGAGTTCTTCCACTTGACACCAAAAACATGCACCTACACAGGTGATAAAATTGTAGAGAACTTCACACACACACACACAAGTGAACAGGAGGAAACGTGGGGCAGTTCAAATAAGACAGGCATCAATGCTAACATGTTTTGTGAGGTTGTACTGTGGTTTTGCAAAATGTGATTAGTTTGGGAAACTGAGCAAAATGTATAAGGAATCCTGGTATTATTTCTGATAGTTGGATATGAATCTATATTATATCATTAAAAATTCAATGAACAAAAAGTTCATTTAGATAAAATAATAAAAAGTAATGATCGTGCATATATCCTAAGATCCAGTAATTTCCATTTTATTAAAAAGAAATACATAATGTACAGATACCAAAGATGTATGAAACTGTATTGCTTGCAGTCTCTTGAGCCAAATTGGAAACAATCCAAACATCCAATAGTAGTAAAGTCGATTTTTAAAAGTGCCTTATACGTGGGATAATGTACAAACGAAATAATACTATAAAGCAACAAAAAGGAGCACACCAGTGCTAGAGTGTGGATATACACCACGGACATGACGTTGGCGGTTCATAAGCCAGCACAAGAGGATGTGTTGTCTGATCCTGGTCAACATACTCTATGGTAATGAGAGTCAGAACAGTGGCTTTCTGTTTGGGGGAAGTGGTAGTTAGGTAAAGTTTCTAAGCTCATGTTTAGGCCAGGTGATAAACAGGTACGTTCAATTTGTAGAAATTCATAACGCAGGGTTGTGTCTTTTCCTGAACATCCCTCAGAGTTCAAGGCACATCACACTACAGTGGGGACCATCCCACCTGCTAGGGCAAAGGCGGGAACCTCAGTCACTGCCCAGTTCTCAGGGTGCTTCTGTGGATAACGAGCTACATTACGCATTGTTGTCACCCAGGCTGTTTAAAAGAAGACAGTTGAATGGCTGTGGGCAGCACCCCCTGGCCCCTCCCCAGCCCAGAAAGGAAGCAGTGGTCCAGAGAGGTGGGAGACAGACTAAATACTGTGAAACTTAACAATGGACAGTTTGGGGCTTTGACGTTTGGTTACTGAGTAGAAAATAAGGACTGAAAATTTTAACCGTGGACCCAGATTAGGGTGGGGGCAAGAGGGAGGGGAAACAAAGAGAGAAGGAGGGGGAGAAAAGGCAGTAAGCTCACTTTCTTAACCAAAGCTGGGAAGAGAGGCAAACCAAGTTAAAAATGACAGCAAAGGAACAGCAAAATCAGAGAAGGAGATTAAGGAGTTTAACCAAATTGTGGACTAAAAGCTGCGCCAGGCATAGCAGCCACTTTGTGGAGTCCACAGCTGGCCAGCTGCCCAAGAAGAAATCAGATCAACACAGCTGCTCCCCAGCTCAGGGCGAATACCTCTGAAACCCACATTTCAATACCCTGTGTAGAAGGAACTCATGGAGGGGTCGCTGCTGGCTGCCCCCACCCCATCTCCATGGACCAGGAGAGTGGGCACAGCAGACCTGGGAGCTGGCCACTCAGGCAGCACTGGCCCTGACCCAGCACCATCAGGCTCCTTGGGAGCTCAGGCAAGGACAGGTGTGGACAGGGTGATTTGAGAGAGAGCTCAGACCCAGCTGGGCGAACCTTCTCTATCCCCATCAGCAGAGGGGATTGGCACCTGATTCACAACCACTGGCCTGAGAGCAGCTGCAGACAGACTCCAGGCTCCAGAACACTTGAATGAAGCACTTGTGGACGGGAGCGAGTGCAGGGTCTCCCAGCAGGCAGAGCCACAGCCCTGAGCCCTGCACCCTGTGCTCCTGTACCCAACAGAAACACTGGAGACTCAGCACAGCACCCTCAGAGCATGCAGCCTCCAGTGTCTGGGGTGACCAAGAACTGCTCGTGAGAAGTCCAGCAGCTCCTGTGAGCCGTCCCCTCTAGGAGGATCTAAAGCTGAAGAGTGATGGGCGTCTTCTAAAGGTCCCCAATTCTGCTGAGATCCAAACCAGAAAGCCCTAGTGAGGATTCTCTCCACCAGAGCATGAGTTGTTATGAATAGCTCTAGTGTCAATTCTGATCACACATATTACTCTGCATTTTGATTCAGTAATTGTTCACTGAGTATTCAATATTGTGTTCTCATCCCATCAGATTGTATCTATTCTAATGTTTAAAAGCATTAATTAAAATCTTTTTTTTTTCCCTAGCTCAGGTTTAAACTTATTCTCTAGCCCTTCTTTTTTTCTCTTACATTACCTGCTACAGCCTCAAATCCCTCCCCATCTATCTTTTTCTTCTTTTTGATTTATATTTTTTTAATCTTTTCTTTTGCCCAGTTTTTCTCACCTCTCCTTTTTACTCCCATAAAATGTAACAGTAATTTTATTATCTTTAATAACTAATTTCACAATCTATTTCAGAACATTACCACAGATTTATACATAGGTTACAGGACATGTGAAGAGTATTATTAACAAGTTTGTGTTTTTCTTAAGGCTGATGTTTTGCTCTGAAGCGATTGTAGTTAATAGGGTTTAATGTCTCCCCTCAAAGTGGTGCTGATACTGGGAACTGCAGAGGACACATGGTGAGTAAAAGCATCAACACCTGGATACTCACCCACCAGCCTGGGGCACTAAAGAGAAGGCAGCTCATGCATGAAAGTGGAAATGATAATCAGCCCAGCAACTGGGTAGACATACATGCAATGTGAAAAGTCAAGGGAATGAATCCACAAATAGCCCACAACACTTCAGCAACTGATCTGGAGGAAATATCAGAGAAAGAGTTTAGAAAGTTCATAATTAAAATGTTCAATGGCTAAAATATATAAAGAATGAAGTTAGAAAATACAGGAAGTAAAAGATCATTTCGATAAAAAGAGATTCTAGGGCTGGGGTTGTGGCTCAGCAGTAGAGCGCTCGCCTAGCACGTGCAAGGCTCTGGGTTCGATCCTCAGCACCACATAAAAATAAATAAATAAATAAAATAAAGGTATTGTATAGAAAAAAAAAAGAGATTCTAAAAAAGGATCAAATAGAAATCCTGGAAACAAAAGACACAATAAATCAAATTAAAAATTCAGTGTATAACATTACCAATAAATTAGACCACTTTGAAGACAGATTTTCAGGCCCTGAAGACAAAGTATATAAACTTGAACATGGTGTCAACATTAAAAAAAAGATGTTAAGAGACAATGATCAAAATACTCAAGAAATCTGGGATAACAATAAGAAATAAAATGTAAGAATCATTGGTCTAGACAAAGACTCTGAAATATGAACTAAAGAGATGCACAACATTTTCAATGAAACAATTTCAGAAAAATTTCCAAACCTTAGGAATGAGATGAAATCCAAATACAAGATGCATGTAGAACCCCACATGAGCCAAGATCAAAAAATATCTACTCTAAAGCACATTAAAATGAAAATACCTAACATCTAGAATAAGGATAGAATTTTTAGAAGCTCCAAGGATTTCAATTGATTTCCCAACTCAGACTGTAAAAGCTGCAAGGACTTAGAATAATATATACCCAGCCGTGAAAGAAAATGGGTGCCAACCAAGATGTTTATGTCCAGAAAAACTAACCTTCATAATTGTGTATGAAATAAAGGCCTTCTGTGATAAGCAAAAACTAAAAGAATTCATGACCACTAAGCTTGCACCACAAAACATAATAAATAAAATGTTTCCAGTAGAAGAAATAAAAAGCAAAAATAAAAACCAGCAAATGGGTAATTTTGTATCCTGCTTTTGGTAGTATGGACATTTTGATAAGATTAATCTTGCCTATTTGAGCAGTGGGAGGTATTTCCATCTTCTAAGGTCTTCTTTGAATGGACCACAAGTTCAAAGCTAGCCTCAGCAACTTAGTGAGGCCCTGTTAGCAAACTAAAAATTAAAAAAAAAAGGGCTAGGGATGAGGCTCAGTGGTTAAGAGTCCCTGGGTTAAAGACCACAATAGTAATACAAGAAGATTTCAACACATCTCTCTCAGCATTAGATAGGGCCCCTGGAAATAAACTAAGTAAAAACTCTTCAGATCTAAAAGACATTATTAATCAAATGAACCTAACACATATCTATAGAATATTTCCTCAATGACATCTAAATTCTTCTCGCTAGCAGTACATGGAGCTTTCTCTGAAATGTGTGTGTGTGTGTGTGTGTGTATTTTTTGACATAAAGGAAATCTTAGCAAATACAAGAAAAAAAGATAATTATTTGCATCCTGTAAGATTATAGTGAAATGAAATTAGGAATCAATAACAAGATAAAAAACAGAAAACATTTTAATACTTGGAGATTAAATAATATTTTTCAATGAGGAATGGATCACAGGAGCAATCAAGGGAGCAATGAAAATTCTTACAAGCAAATGAGAACAATGATACAACATATCAAAATCTTTAGGACAGTATGAAAGCAGTTCTACAAGAGAAGTTTACAGTACTGAGTTGCTACATTAAAAAAAAAAAAGAAAGTTACCCATAAATAATCTAACACTACATCTCATGGCCCTAGAAAAAGAACAAACTAATTCTAAAATCAGTAGAAGATAGGAAATAATTAAAATCAGAGCTGAAATTAATAAAATTGAGAATAAAAAAATACAAAGGATCAATGAAACAGAGCTGGTTCTTTGAAAAGATAAACAGATAAAGCTGTAAGCCAAACAATGAAAAGAAAGAGAAGACCCAAATTAACAAATTAGAGATGATATCTAGAAAATCAATAACAAGCAAAAAGATTGAAGCAGCAGTTAAAAGCCTACTAACAAAGAAAAACCCAGGTCCAGATGGATTCTTATTAGGGTTCTACCAGAACTTTAAAGAAGAAATAATGTCAATCCTCCTCAATTTATTCCATGAAATAGAAAAGGAGGAAACACTTCCAAATTCATTCTATAAATCTAGTATCGTTACCTTCATACTAAAACCAGACAGACACATCAAGGAAAGAAAACTTCAGACTAATATCTATCATGAACATAGACACAAAAACGTTAGCAACTCCCATTCAAAAACACATTAAGAAGATAGTACCCTTTGATCAGGTAGGTTTTACCCCAGATACAAGTTTGGTTCTATATATGCAAATCAGTAAATGTAATTCACCACATAGAGTTCAGGACAAGAATCACACGATTATCTCAATAGATGCAGAAAAAGGACTGGACACAGTCCAGCACCCACTCATGTTAAAAACATCAGAGCAACTAGAGATAGAATTAATTTATCTCGACATTGAAAGGTTATATATGACAAACCAAGACCAAAATCATACTGAATGAAAAAAAAAATGAAAGGATTTCCTTAAAAATTAGGAACAAGACAAGAGTGTCCACTCTCACCACTTCTAGTCAATGTGGTTCTTGAAACTTTGGCCAGAGCAATCAGGCAAGAGAAGGAAATTAAAGGGATGAAAATAGAAAAAGAAGTCAATTTATGTCGGTCTGCTGATGACATGATTTTATATTTAGAAGACCCCTACCCCCAAAAAAATTTCCACCAGAGACTTCTAGAGCTGCTGAATTAATTCAGTCAAGTAGCAGGGTACAAAATCAACATTCATAAATCAATTGCTTTCCTATGCTCCAAGAGTGATTCTGCAGAAAAATAAATCAGAAAAACTATCCCAATCACAATAACATAAAAAAATAAAATAAAGTAAAATAATAAAACAATATATTTAGGAATTAATCTGACCAAGGAGGTGAAAATTCTTTACAATGAAAACTATAGGACACCGAAGAAAAAATTCAAAGAAGACCTTAGAAGATGGAAATACCTCCCACTGCTCAAATAGGCAAGATTAATCTTATCAAAATGTCCATACTACCAAAAGCAGGATACACATTCAATGCAATTCCCATAAAATTAACAATGATATTTTTCATAGAACTAAAAAAAGTTTTAAAATCCATTTGGAAGAATAGGAGGCCCAGAATTGCCAAAGTAGTCCTGAGTAAGAAGAACAATGCTGGTGGTATCACAATATAGAACCTCAAATGACACTACAGAGCCACAGTAACAAAAACAGCATGGTATTAGCATCAAAACGAAATGAATGCCAATGAAATATAAGACACAGAAATAAGTCCACATAGATACAGTCATCTGCTACTCAACAAAAATGCCAAAAATGTGTTTTGGAGAAAAGGTAGCTTTTTAAACAAATGGTGCTAGAAAAACTGTATATCCACGTGTAGAACAATGAAACTAGATATCCTTCTCTCTCTTTCTCTCTTTCTACCTCTCTCTGCACAAAAGTTAACTCAAAATGGATCAAAGACCTATGGATTAGATCAGAAACTCCACAACCACTAGAAGAAAACACAGGGCCAACACTCCAACATATTAGCATTGGCACTGTCTGCCTTAACAAGACTCTTAAAGCATACAAAAGAAAACCAAGACTCAATAAGCTTCTGTTCAGAGGAGAGAGCCAACAGAAGGGGAGATTTTGCCACTTACTCCTTAGACAGGGGACTAATAGCCAGAATATATAAAGAACTCAAAAACTGAACAATCAAATGAACAAGAAATCCTCAAATAACCCCAATAATAAACGGGCAAAAGAACTAAACAGAGACTTCTCAAAAGAAGAAATACAAATGACCAGCATTCAGGGAAATGCAAATCATAACTACATTGAGATTTCTTCTCATTCCAATCAGAAAGGCAATTATCAAGAATACAAATAATAGTAACTGCTGGTGAGGATGTGGGGGAAAGGCACACATTGTTGGTTGGACTGCAAATTAATACAAGCACTCTGGAAAGCAGTATGGAGAGTCTTCAAGAAAAGACTAGGAATGGAACCACCATAAGACCCAGCTGTGCCACTCCTCAGTATTTATCCAAAAGAATTAAAATCAGCATACTGCAGTGATACAGCCTCATCAATGTTTACAGTAGCACAATTCCTGGGTGCTTGTCAACAGATGAATAGATTAAGAAAATGTGGTATATATACACAATGGAGTTTTACTCAGCCATTAAGATGAATAAAATTATGGCATTAGCTGGTAAATGGATGAACTGCAGAACATCATGCTAAATGAAAGAAGCCAGACTCAGAAAGCCAAAGGTCAAATGTTTTCTCTCATATGCAGAAGTTAGACCAAAATAAGGGGAGACTCCATGAAAACAGAACTGTAGAGGAAGGGGCTTGATGGGGAGGGACAAGGAATGGGAAAATGGAGGAACAGTGGAATGGACCAAATTACGCAATGTACACATATGAATATACCAGAGTGAATTTCACCCTTTATGTGTATCTATAAAGCACTAATTTTTTAAAAAAACCTACAAATAAGTAAAAGGAACACCAGTAGAGTAGAGGAAAGGAAACAGAGTGGTGGAAAGATGGAGAGGGAAAGGGTATAAGAACTGGGGGCTGAATTGGAACAAATTTTATTCCATGTATGATCATATCAAAATGAACCCCAATATTATGTATGGCTATAACTAATAAACTCTTCTACGTACACTACCCATTTGTGTTTAGATGTTCTGTTTTTAAACACATTTGAATTAAGATGTTTATTAACCAAACAAGTTTATATAGAATGCAATTACGGTAATCATTGCAGAACACTAGAATTATAAAATTACTAAATAGAAAATGTCGTTAGCCTTTTTTGAAGCCTTTCTTTTGAGGGCTAGAAGATCTGTACAATCTGAAAAACTGCATTGAGATTTCCTCTCATTCCAGTCAGAAAGGCAATTATCAAGCATACACATAATATTAAGTGTTGGTGAGGATGTGGGGAAAAGCACACCACATACACAGGTGGAGATGTACACTCACAGGTAGTGCAGACGGGCACGTTTGTGTCCTGGTAGGGGCAATAGGCTGGAACTCAAATTTTCTGAGTGATGAGCACATAAATCCTATTTGGAAAATGGTCATTTTTGCAAAAAAACTTAAAAACTCTTCAGCGTAAGGTTGTTGTGATATTCTAACAACCAAGGAGTGTATGTGTACACAATTTATTTGACTATTGCAGTTCTCGAAGGTATCACATTTGACATGGTGAGATATAATGTCTCAGTGCAGGGAGGGGAAAGAAGAGTAAATTGTTATAGAAGCTCTGGGACTATATAAAGGTTAAATCTTTTTTGTTTTTCTCTCTTTGGACAGTGTCCATTTCATTTTTTCTTTGAAAATATTCCCAAATTAATTCACTCAATATTTTAAAATATTAACTTTAAAAAAACTAAGGGTTCTTTTTATTACAATTACATTGTGGATATTCTACTGGTTCAATAACAAAATTAAAACAAGATCTCTTCTGTAATGCAAATATATTTATTATGCACTTTCATATACATAGGGATTTTTGCATAATATAATACAAGGAATAAAATAAAACTTTTACAATGTGAAATTCAATGTACATTTTAGGCTATTTACATACCCCAAACCAAGGGAAAAATAAAAAGAAAGCATTTGTCTGCAACTACATCTGCAGAAAGTGTGAATGGAGGACGTCCAGCAGAATGAACACCTGCACAGCCAAAACACGGAGAGGCTCTGACTTCTGCTGTCAAAGGAGTGGTTTTTGGTGAGGATTCTGGTGGGGTGCGGACGAGACACTGGCTGTGCATTGCAGTATACACTGATTTCTGGTCAACTTTCCTCCCCAAACCTTTCCTAGAAACATTAGGTTTTCATTTTCCGTTCCTGTACTTTTTCACTTCCCGTACCATCGCTCTGGCTTCAGGGATGGTGTGATGGAATGCAATAAAAATGTTTTAAGCACATGGCATCCTAAGTCATGGAGTAGCAACAGCTGATTTACAAAATTTAAACTTTTTAATTTCAAAAATAGCTATTTAGGACCTTCATATTTGCAGGACTCTTCCTACTTTTTAATGGAGCAGAGGCCATTTTTCACTTATGGTCTGAACTCCCCCACAGAAACAAATAAGCGAAGCAGGGCGCCTCCGGCACCCTTATCATTCTTATACCACTGAGTCCCTTTCATTCTATTCCAAAACATCATTTATATAAAAAACATCCAGAGGAATTCTTAGGAAAATCACATTTTCCCAACTGGCTCCCTTCCTACCAACTGTTCCAAATGTAAAAAGGATGGATGTGAAAACATTTAGCTCTTTAAAAATTTCCTAACACAATGAGCCATCTCTTTGCCCTTTGGCCACAAGGTGCATTTTGTAAAAACAATAATATTAAATAAATACAATTTCAATAATTCAAGGTTAATAGAAAAACTGGCAGCTTTCAAGTTTCTCTTTCTGAAGAAAAATACACCTAATAAGAAATGAGAGCTTTGTACTCTAAAGTGATGCAAATGTACTATATGAGACATGAGGACAGTGGGTTCCAATAACAGCATGTTGGCATCAATAGCATCATTAACACTTTTAAGGCTACTTTGCAAGAGTCCTATTAAGTGTATTTAATATATGTCCCATAGGGACAAGAGTCTGATACTTGAAACATTCACATTCGAGTTATCAATATTGCCATGTCACCTTAATTTCGATTGAACTTCTCTTCTCCTTGCTGATTATGATTTATGAATGACACAGGCCAATGGGTCGTACTGACTTTAAAAAGCAAAAGTAAGAAAGCCTTACACACAGATTCAAGTGGGAAACATTCATCATCTGTTGTACATTTCTGTTCCCATGAACAAAGCATTACATGTGTCCTTCATTTACGATGACACCACTGATCTCTGTGATTAAAATGTTCGAAAGATTTTTTTCTTCAGTAGTAGCAATGGTTTGTGCTGTCTCCAAATTCTCTTTCCTCATTCCTCTTTATCAAGGGCACATATTCTCTTTATCAAGAGAACAGAATTTCTGGGGTCTGTAGGACTAACAGGACTCACTTAAAGAGATCAAATCCACATCTGTGGTTGCCAAATCATTATGCTGACCTTCCCAGACAGATGCACGATTCCTCCACTCTGGCCCCACTGGTGTCGGGGGCCTCCAGGAGGCTAGGGCTGTGGGTCACATGCTCATAGGCACCAAATTTATTTTCCTTGGTCACAGACTTCTCCCTTCATCTTGCGACCTGGCCATCCTGAATGCAACTGCCCAAAGAACACAGGAAAGAGCACATGGATAGGAAAGTGCAAATCCAACAATTCGTTAAATAATAAGAAATACGCATGTGCTACGACAAGGTTAGAGGCATCATCCATGAAGGACTGACAGAACACACCACAGTCATCAAGAGTATCCATCCAACTGAGCCAGGGCATGGACCCAGTTGATTTTGAGAGGGGCTATTGTGGTCATGCAGTGATTTAAAAGTAGAGAAGCTGAGAGAGAAGCCACATAAACCTTCACACTGATAAATTACATTTTGTTTTGCTTCAAAGAAGAGATGAGGGTAGTCAATGAATTGTTCAGGGATCAAAAATTCTACCCTCAGATGAGAGAGAGGTGCACCTCCCTCTGCGCACACATGCGACTGAGGCATGGCTTTGTCCCTGAGAATTTTCATGCCTCGGGAATGAGTCTGTGGTCTTGGAGGTGGAAGGACAGCGAGCGGGAGGCAAACAGCATCCCGGAAGGAAATGGAACTCTATTCTGCCTACTTGTTTGCTCATTTGGACACTTTGGGCCAGACATGGGGCGCATCCTACTGGGACAATCCAGATTTAAACTACATGGAGCAGCTCCCTAAACTACTAGAAATTATATACTTTTTGAGAATCTGTCAGAAAAATTTTTTTTTACCTAGACGTGGCATTCATACAGAAACTCATTTTAGCCAATGCTGAAGGGGCAGTGAACATAAAACAGTTGCAAGATTCATTTTATTGAGTGACATTTTAAAAAATACAGGAAACAGGCCACGCACTACAATGCAAATGTGACCGGAACACTGCGCATAAGGTTCTTTTGCCACAAAAAAGAAAATAAATACAAAGAACACTGCCTTTCATATATATTTGACCATGGCACATGCACATTTATCAAATCTTAACTTAAAATACTTTATTCAAAATTGTTTTCAGCTTTATCAGGGAACTGTAGTATACATCTGCATCTTTTAAAAAAGTGCTTATTCTGTGTAGTGAATACAAAGCACACAAAATGAAAGTTCTTAAGCACAGAGGGTTACACTGAGAAGGCAGCCTTACTATTTAGGCACATTACAGTAATTAAGGTAACTGTACTGCAGATAGCACATTCTTCGTTCTCTCTCAGCACACCATTGGCGGTTTATGTTCTTATCCCGGAAGGTGAAGAGCCACTCCAACCACAAAGTCTCCGTCTCTCAGAGCAGGAACTAGGCAAACATTAAATAAGAAAGAGTGAATGTCCACATTACACTTACCATGAAACTACATTTAGTTTTAAGACTCTACATAAGAATATGCATATCAATCTAACTATAAATATTTATCACATAAAGTACAAGTTTAATAGTCTAAAGATTCATTATTTAATTTAAAAGGCTCCATAATACATCTACCTTAGTTCATGTGGTTTACTGTATTTAATATATGTTTATACTTGTGCCTTTACAAAAGACATGAATGACAGCTGGAGGGCTGTACCTATTTTTAAAATAAGCTACAGTGGAGAATGAATTATCTATTTTATACAGATTATTTTTGAGTGACATTTGCCTGGTCGTCCATAAATTCAAACTGAAGGATGTTTATTATTAGAAGATAGTCCCAAAGACAAAAGAAGCAAGAAAGAGACTGCAATTTGTTAGAGTATAATTTTGCTAAAGGAAAAGCAAAGTAGGATCAATGTAGCTTAATATGAACCAGAAAAGATTCCTAATGAAATCTTCAGATTTTTCTCCAACATGGGAAATAGGATTCTGAAAAAATATCTGTAACATAAAAACTGTAGACCTATTTTCCCACCAACTTCCCCTATATAATCAGCAAAGTACCTTTTGTGGGAAGGGGAAAGGTTTTTACAATTAAAAAGTACTGTTCTACCTGAATACAACGGGCTCCACACACCCACCTTGCCAACCATCCACTTCCCACCTCTCAATTCTTTGCTCAGTATGTGAAAATATGACTTTGGGAGATTCTCAAGAGATCTGTCATAATAAAAAACTACCTTCTACTGAGTAAACTTCTTTCTGAGTGAGGAACAGAGTTAGTATTGGCCAACTATCTACTATGCATTACAAACACTCTTCTTCCAAGCAGCAGGATGAATATATAGAACAGCCTCACCTATCAGCCTCTCCCAAGAGGGGTAACTGAACACGCAGGGAAGAGTGCTCCCCTGGGATCCTTGCAGGGCATGTCCACTTCCTCCTGGAAACTAGACTGTTCAGACACTACTCCAGGGACATAAGATAGCAGTGGGCAGAGCATTAACCCTCCCAGAGCCTACAATTCAGGTGGGGACGCCAACCGAGAACACAGTAGGAGAATGAATGTGGCTGTGCCAGGCCTATGCGCAGCGGGTCACCTGCAGGGAGGGGGGACGGGGTGACAAGTGGGGAGGACTCCACTCCAGGGGGCGGGGCAGGTCTGGCTGGGAGACTGGAAGGTGGAGTGGCCCTGCGGAGGCAGGGGGAGCTCCCAGCCAAGGGAGCTAACTTCGGGGTGGAGATGCTTTAGGCTGACCAGGTCCCACCTTTCACAATGGCGTTTCCTTCTTGTAGCTGAAGCTGGGGTCGGCACCCTCGATCTGAAGCTTCAGGGCTTGCTTAAGGCTGAGTTCCGTCTCCGAGGAGGGATAGCCCTCCAACACCTCGGGGTGCCCTCGGTCCTGCATTGTTCGTGGGACTGGCACCCTACCAAGGAACACCTGGTTGCTCTGGAGGTGGTAGTTGGGGTTCGTCAGGATCCCGTTTCTCCTCTTCTGCTCCCCGCCCTGCTGGTGGACCACGAGCTGCTGCTGGGCGGAGGGCACCAGGCTTTTGCACTGGGCGTCCGCTGGCGTCTGTTTAGGGGGCACACCTGTCCCAGACTTGGCCGCGGGGCCTCTCTTGTCAAACTGGGTCATTTCGTACTCTAAGACCTTTGGCTGTGAAGAACTGCTCTGCTTCGCCCTTTTCCCAGCTGACCCGGATTTGCTGGAATTTTCCGATTTCCCCCCCTTATTTGCCTTGGTGGACTTCAGGCTGGGCTTCACTTGACTCCACTCAAACTCACTGCTCGGGGAATTGTGACTCTGTCCCAGGGACTGCGTGGTGGAGGACGGGGACACGACGGACTGGCGGCTGCGGCTGCGCGGCAGCGAGTGCTGCTGGATCTGCTCCGTGAAGGACAGGCCGTGGAAGCTGTCCATCGGCACCGTCTGCGCTGTCGCTGTGGAGGAAGTCGTTCTCAAGGATGAGTTTTTGGAGCTCTTCAGGGAATTGTTGGACAGGGAGGACTTCTGCCGGTCCACGGTGGAATCGGGAGACTCCGACGGCGAGCTGAAGGCGTGCGCTGGCCCGTTGGGCAGGCCGCGCAGGGACGGCTGCGCATCCCCGCCGCCGGTGCTGCTGGAGCTGTTGGACTTGATTGTGAGCGACTGCATTTTCGAAGACACCGACTGGAGAGGTTTCTGCTCCATTGTGTGAACAGGAGATGGGGAACAGCCATTCAGACTAGAGGCACCATATTTTTCTAATAATTTAATGATTTGAGAATGTCCGTTTTTGGCGGCAACACGCATAGCTGTGCGTCCAAACTGGTCGGCGTGGTTAGGATCAGCACCGTGCTCTAGTAAGACCTGGACCACGTGCACGTGCCCCTCCTGCGCGGCGATGCAGAGAGCAGTGGCACCCTGGTTGCAGGTGTGGTCCACCACGGCCCCGTGCTCGATCAGCAGCTGCACGACTTTGACGTGGCCCTGCCAGGCTGCCGACTGCAGAGCGGAGCGCTTCTCGTTGTCCGCAGCATTGACGTCGGCGTGGGAAGCAATGAGCACCTGCACCATTTCCATGTGGCCCTGCCAGCAGGAAACGTGGAGCGCGGTCCTTCCCTCAGCATCGCTCGCCTCCACGTTTGCACCGTTTTCTAAAAAATACTCGGCCATCGTCAGTTGGTTTTCTAAGGCCAGGATATAAAGCGTGGGCCTGCCATCTGCGTCTTTGTAGTTCACATCAGCGCCGTGGCTGAACAGCAACTCGACAATGTCCCTGTGTCCCTCTAACGCAGCGACCCGCAGTGCATTTCTTCCATCGTAACCTCTCTGATCAATGTTGGATTTATTTTCCAATAATATCTGAACACAGTCATAATGACCCTCTTGTGAAGCCAGGATGAAGGGGATCCGGCCGTCGTTGTCGATCTCGTTTGTTCTAGCACCTTGTTCAATGAGCGCCTCACATATTAACCTGTGACCTTCAAAGGCTGCCATGTGCAAAGGGGTCCAGCCGGCATCGTCTCTGTGATTCTCGTCCAGCCCCCTGTCCAGCAGAGTGCGCACCACCTCAACATTTCCTTGTGCTGAAGCTATGCTGAGGACCGTCCTGCCTTCACTATCAATGCTGTCCACAGCTGCACCCCAAAACAGAAGTGTGTTTACTACTGAAGCATGACCCATGGAAGCTGCTGCCAGCAGGGGTGTCCGGCCATTGTTGTCTGTGTGATCCACATCAGCCCCTCCCTCCAGAAGCAAGTCCACCACATCCACATGTCCTTCATAGGCAGCTACCAGCAGTGGAGTCATGCCATCCTTGTCACAGTGATCCACTTCAGCACCTCGGTCGATCAAAAGGCTAACAACAGACGCGTGCCCTTTACTTGCAGGCACGCAAAGGGCAGCGACAGAGAGCGCGGTTCTGCCATCCACGTCCTCGTGATTGACTTCTGCTCCGTGGTCCAGCAGGTGTTCCACGATTTCTCTGTGTCCCATGTATGCTGCTGCGATCAAAGCAGTCCTACCTTCATTATCAGCTTTGTTAACCTCAGCACCGTGTTGTAGCAAGTTGAGAACAATATCCTCATGGCCTCCCCATGCTGCCGCTCTCAGCGCTGTTCGGCTGTCAGCATCGGCACAATCCACTTTTACGCCAGCATACAGCAGTGCAGACACGACCTCAGTATGGCCGCCCCAAGCCGCAGATCTTAATGCTGTCCAACCATCTTGATCAGTGTGATTGACATTTGCTCCACACCCAATCAAACAGTTAACCACCTTGGTATGACCTTGTCTAGCAGCTAGGGTGAGAGATGTATGTCCATGAGCATCTTCTATCTCTAAGTCTGCTCCCCTAGAGACAAGCAAATTCACCACATCAAGGTTGCCACTGTAGGCGGCATTAGCCAATAACGTTCTCCCATTTGAATCGCACTGATTCACTGAAGCTCCATTATCTAATAGTGTCCTGATAGAATCCTCTCTTTCCAAGGCTTGTCGGACTATGCACGACGTGCGATCATCCTCACTGTTGACGTGAGCACCAGCTTTAACCAACAGCTGCAGCACTTCTTGTTCCTTGGGTATTGAAGTGGACAGAGAGTCTCGGACAGGCGTGCCATTCCATATCATCCACAGGGCTAATTCAGCTGTCTCCAACTGCAAATTTGAATTAATTAAATGCAGTGCGAATTCTTGTGCTTCCAATGGTGTCAAATTCTTGGCTTGACAGGTGTAGCTCATGGCCAGCATTCGGTGTCCTTCTGCCGCATTACATAAATACTTCTGAGTGCAGTGCTTCACGTCCAGAAGCCACTCAGCAAAGCTATAGTGAAACAGGATCTTAGTATTTCCCAGTCCATCGACAAGAAGTTTGGAGAGGACATCTAGCTTGCGCTGAAAGTCCTCCAAGGTCAAGGACATATTTTTGGTCCATACTGCATGATATAACTCTGTGACAGTCAAAGGTCGACAGGCTGCAAGAATGACATTCAAAATTGGCTGAACCTTTGCAAACTGTTTTCTTACAAAAAGTCTCTGGCAAAGCCAGAGATACAGACCATTCAGAGTTCCTGGGATGTCACGAATCTCTCTTAACATAATAAAATTTTCCACAACTCCATCTAAAACTCGTTCTAGATAAAGAAAACATCCACTGCTTTTAATGTGCAGTTGATTTAACATCTCGGCAGTTTCTTTCGTGAGGTGCTGCCGCAGAGCTTCCTCCTGGTCTAAACGATGAAGAATGTACTGCTGCACATCCTTGACAATGTACGCCTTCCGAAGGTCATCCAAACTGATTTTTCGAAAACCTGGAAGAAGAACAAAAAAGCAGATGTCTTCAGTTGAGAAGTATTATGGAAGCAGCCTTATCTTTAAAGAGAATGTTTTCAATTTACAACAAACTAATAAAAAAATCAACTAATTAATGCTAATAAATCTATTAATACATGGCAGTATGTAAATCAGTTTTCTTTTCTTTCTGCAAAAACACAAGGATGACAGAAAAATAACCTCATTTTCTCATCGGCAAGTGGCTTTTAGTGGCTTGAGGCCTCTGGACCCACCACAGGAGCCTCACCAAGCGTCACAGCCTGACATGCTCGCATAGCGCCTTTTGAAGATGTTCTAAACTTACTTCCAAATGAGGAGGAGCAGACACACAAGCACAGTTTGTTTTTACATGATCTTTTTCATACAAACCACGGATATAGCTCTACCATATACCTGAAAATACATTAGCCTCAAATAAGGGGTTGAATATTTACACCCAATTAGAATATCACCTGTCATTGCCTCTGAATTACATTATTTTACACATTATCAAATTAAAATAATTAAAACTTGGACTGCCAATAAACAGCTTGAACTAATTAAGATGCAACTTGGTCAAATTATGCTTACAAAACTTTAGCTTTGTAGTAACAAAGCCACATAATAAAATTCACATCAACCTAAAATTACACTAGTTTCAGCTATTTAAAACTTTAAGTTCTTTAAAGGGCACCATAATTTCATTTTGATCATGATTTTCATTCATGATCTACAGACATGAATTCCTTAGACAACTGTATATTTGCCTTCCAGAAGAAGCAGCTGCAGAGCACATGAACTTGGTGAAGCAGCAGTGTGACCAGGTCTGCATTGTGAAGGACCATCCCAACATCTCCAGGGAGGAGCTGCATCCAGTCAAGAGTAGAGGCCACAGCCTTCAGAGAAGCTGGGATATTCCAGCTGAGAGGCCCAGAGGGTTTGACAATCGTGGTGGCAGCAGCAGCAAACATAAAGAAGAAGGATGACCTTGGGACTACTAACAGGACCGATTATGGGGTTGGGGGGGACTGTGGGGAAGGAAGAGCCCAAGCAGGCATTACTGCTGTCTGGCTTTGCCAACAGGACAGACAGAGAGATCACGGAAAGATTAAAAATTTGATTTTTAGAGAAAACTGTTAGACAATTCTGTGATACTAAGCTTTAAGTATTTAGATGAAATGGACATATTTATTGGAAAACATAACCTACCAAAATGAAACATGAGGAAATAACAAATTTGCACAGCCCAAATCTATGTAAAAAAATAGAATCTATGATTTTATATACACATAAGTGATCATTAAATCCTCAACAAAAATAATCTCAAAATACAAATTTTACTTATGGAAAAAAAAGACAACGCTACTTAAACTGAGGAGGAGTTAAAACATGCCTAGAAATTTACAGCAACAGGCATTCACAGTGAAATGAGGTGACAGCCTCCAAACCCTGTCCTATGTGTCTGGGTGCTTTTGACTTCAGAAATACATTAAAAACAATTTAAAATAAAAAGGAAAACACCTGACACATCACTAATAAAAAATGTACTAAAATAGTATCCTATATGTTATACAGTGTTTTAAATACAACGTGCTGAACCTATGGTCTGAGTCACAAGAACGATCATATCACCCATTATGAGTAAGTATCTATAGTTCAAGCTAATTAAGATCTCAGGATTAAAATGTGACATAATTAAAACAACCCAGGCTCAACCTCCACAGGAACAGGTTTGGCAGAATGGCGTGGAAGGAAACATGCTCTGTGAGAGTCCACTCTTCAAGGAAGCACTTGGAGCACTCAGCACACACACCTTCCCTGACAGCCCTGGGCCACCAGAGTGCTTATTTTAAAATGAGGAAGCTAAAGCACAGAATAAGTAGAGAACCAGGATTCTAATAGCTCTGTTTGACTTTGAAGTTTGCTGTTTTGGTGAAAATAGGAATAGAAAGTTTTGAGAGGAAGCGAATGTTTGACATGGAGATAACAGGGAGGAAGCAGGGATGGAATTAATTATGTAGAATAGATGCAAAATGTCTGCAATATGAAAAATAAATCTCCCTCAGATCTAGACATTGAGAATATGAATTCAGAAGAAATTATGCTTGTCACTAATAAGAAGTTATTTATTAATTAAAACAGAAATAAGATTATTAATCGACCATTTAAAAAATTTTAGTTAAAGGTACTAAAAATAATAACGTTTTTAATTGTGACTTTTGATAAATACACATGTAATCCCTGATTATGAACATATACAATTTAGTATACTGATATTAAAGCACTTTCAATAATTACAAGATGAGGCTGAAAATGATCACAATTTCCAGAGGAACAGAACGTGGGCCACTTTGCTACTGAGTCACTTCTGCTCCTGCTCAGGGGCTGATTTTATTTGGAGGTGGTGAGTGGATCTGCACCCCTGCTTAGAAACTGGTACCCACTGCAACTGCCACATGTCCCCAAGAGCACCTGCAGCTGGGGAACATGAAAGTCAAACCTGACAGTGGGACCAAAGGAAGCTAAGAGAATTCCAGTATGTAACAGATAAATCAGGCAGCTATGAAAATAGCCATTAAAAAGACAGCAAAAAGTAGCTAACAGGCTCATGAACGTTAAATTTAAAAAGCATGAAATCAAACTGGTACAAAGCATGGGCTCAACCAGGTAGGAACACTAAGAACACAAGGTGTTAGAGTGCTCAATCAGTGTTTTACCTCCAAGTGATGGAATCAATGCTGGTGTATGTTGTCATTTAAAATGTTTCTATGTAAGCATGGGTCACTTTTATAATCAGACAGAATCAATATGTACAAAAATCTGCAAAAATTTTTGTAAGTAAATTTTTGGTGTTTTGAATGGGCTAATTCTTTCAATTTGCCAAGCAACAGTAAAGGGAATCAAGAAGATGCTGAGAAAATGTATGGTCCAACCAATCGTTTAAATCCTAGATCCCTATTTTGCACCACTTAGGACAAAATATCCATATGAATAACATAATCAAACATAAAAGAATATGTAATATAAAGGCTAATAATTAGCTTACATATAACAGATTTCAAAATAATTATTAACAGTTTTTAAAATCTGAGGAAAATAGTTACAAAAAATAAAAGCATATGAAATAAAAACCTTAAAAATAATAAATAACAAAAATCACTAACTTCTTGATAGAAAGATTAACAAAAATGATAAAGGAAAAAAAGAGACAAACTGATAAATAAGTGAACAGTTAAACAGTAAACAAGAAGTCCAAATAAAATAACATTTTTCATGTGGCAAATTAACAAATACTAAAAAAAAGATATAACTCAATACTGGTGGAAATACAAAGAAAGCAACACACATACTTTCAGGAATATAATATGGTCTTTTTAGAAAGCAATTTTATGGTATTTATTAATAACCTCAGTAATGTTCTTAACTTTTACTCCCAAATTAAAAATTTACCAACAGCAGAGATGGTAAATGTCCATACAAAGCCCACCATTTTTAACAATTAGTATACTGGGGAGGAGAAGGGTAGGATAGGTAGAATCTGACTATAATCTAGCTCCACCCGATTCCTAGTTCACTGCTTGTTCCACTAAACACAGTTGAAAGAAGATACTTATTTGCAAATCAAGGCATGGCAGTTTAGTTCCAAGCTCTGTTCTGGAGGTTGGAGATCAAGGAACAATTCCTGTTCTCATGTTGACTATATCTTAGTGGAGAAGACAGACTGCTAAGTAAACAAATATAAAATATAGACAGATTTTAAACAGTAATCGGATATATGAAGAAATAAAACCAGATAGTGAGTTTATGACCATGTAGCCGGGGAGAGAAGAAAACTAGAATAGAAATACAATCAGAAGCTTGTGTGCAACTGATATTGAGCAGGGGTCCAAGTAAGAAGGCAGTAAGAAGTCAAGGGAAGAACATTCTAGTCAGAAGAATATCAGTGCAGATGCCCTAAAGCAGATAAGAGCAGATCTGCAAATAACAGATGTTGGCTGATGAGCATGTAGAGAAACGGCAAATCTCATGATATTGGTAGGTGCGTCAATTATTTCAAGCACACTAGCTATTATTTGATAAAATTAAGTAGCGTTCACAATGTATATGTTCTATGACCCAGCAATTCCAATTCTAACTTTGAATAGATTTAAATCTTTAGCACATGTGCACATGAAGCCATATATAAGCACATTCCTAAAGCAGTTTTTGCAATACAGGTTGAACATACCTTCTCTGAAATGCCTGGGACCAGAATTTTTGAATTTTGAATTTTTTCAGGTTTTGGACTATTTGAATGTACATAATCAGATATTGTGGGGAATAGGACCCACATTTAAACACAAAATCCACTTATGTTTCATACTGCCTGAAAGTAATTTAATATAATATGCTTAATAATTTTGTTGATAAAATGGTTTCATGCTGTAGAAGTTTCCACTTGTGGCGTCATGTCCACATTTCAACAGCTTTTGGATTCTGGAGTATTTCTGATTAGGGATGGTCACTCAGTGACACTGGAAACAATCTAAATGTCCATGAATGGGATAATGGAAAAACAATAGGAGATTTATTCCCAGGAAGAGATACTATGTACCAGTTGAAACCAATGACCTAGATTTATGAACAGTAATAATTAGAGTTCAAAAGTCACTGGCTAAATATGTGAATAAAATGAAAATAATAGCAACATTCATGAAGCACTTAGTACGTATTAGGTAGGCAATATCCTAAGTGCTTCACGCGTAATTTGTGATTTAACTTTATGTAATTTCCACTTTGTAGATGAGGAAACAGGCATACGGGGCATTAAGCAAGTTGTGCAAGGTCACAGAGCTAGCGCCTGGTAGAACTGAGCTGGTACATGGAGTGTCTTGTAGGTGTGAACTATGAAAACACATAGTATAGACATATGGGCTAAAGAACAAGAGGAGAGAAAGGCATGGGAATGCAGGCCAGGGGCCTTCAACTCACCTGTACATGCTCGGCAGGTCGTGTGACATCAGGGTTAGCCATTATCATTTTAACCCTCAACTCTTATCAACACCCCAAAATAATGACTCCCCTGGAAGCCTGCAGTGCTGCACTGGCAGCAGGGACCTGAGGCAGGAGCTGAGCTGGAGCGAAGCTGGTGATAAATCCACTGAACAGATGAAGGGGAGTCTGCCATGCTGCCACATGCTCAGAACTGCTCAAAAATGACATGGCCCATTCGTCATGACCCCAGTCAGTGTCTGCCCAGCTACACCCAAGTCCTGGGAGAGGTCCTTTGTTTACACTCCTTTACCTCCCAGAGGGCAAAGGGAAGCATGTCATATAATTTATCGGCCTGATCGTGACTTTATTAGGGTTGGTTTAAAAAGTACAAAGATCAAGAAAAAATAGAAATGAAGAAGACCATCTTCATTATGCATTATATACTCTGTTTTCTCACTTATCAAAAAAAGGTTAAGAGAAAGGAAATGTTTCAAGTGATATCCTAAAGGGTTTTTAACTGGCTCTGTTTAGACACCAAGAAAAACACTAGAGTGACTGGCACTGAGCCTTCCCTACTCTTCAGACGATAGTCTAGTTCAAAGGACATCAGCTGATGGTGACTCGAGAGCAGCAGGGAGGCAGCCCTACAAGGCCGGAGCAGTCAGCATGCAGGATGTGCCACTGTCTTTACCAAGGCAGTTAGGAAGAGAGTTCTGCAAAAGAGTAATGCTTAAGCAGCTTTAAAACATGCTACGGACTGTCTTTAACACGCCTTTAGAAGGGTACAGTTAAGAACAGTGACAGAAGGAGCAGGGGCAACACCCAGATTCCCAAATGCACACTTCACTCTCGGAAGAAAACAACCGGTTGCTCGTCAGTGGAAGCATCGGATGGCAGTAAGTAAGTATGCTTACCAGTAAACATTTTAGTAACAGCCTTACTCTGTTTTCGGGCAGAACAGAGAAGCAGGAGCCACGGTGGGAAGAACTCATGGTGACCAGCAAGCAGTTCCGCGACAGTCCCAGATAAGCTGGTGGCCGTCTGTTCTCCTTCAGTGACATTGCACCCTTCATCCACAGAGTCCACCAGCAGGAACAGGCTCTGCTGAGGGGGCTCCATGCCCAGGAGCGGGAGCAGCACACACCTGCAAGACACCACAGCACATCCGGAACGTTATTGGTGACAATGTCACACTCAGTTCGCAAACAGTAGTAGGACCAATTACAAATGTTTACAAAAGACTGTAGGACAAAATGTTTAAACATGTTTAGGACAAAAATGTTATAAATGTCAATTCCTTACTTTAAGTAGAATACAGGTCCTAAATAGCTGGCATTTCCAGTGATGTCACCTTCCACAGCACAGTGTGCTTGCGTGTGAGAGTGAGACCCAGCATAACCCAGGAAGGCCTGGAGGGACGGGGAGCCTAGAGTTCAATATTCCCTTCTGGATTTTGAATTGGTGTTAAAGTTTGAATTATCTATGACAAGGGCATGAAACGTGTTACAAAGGAAAACAAACAAAGCAAAACGAATATTCAGACCACCGTAATAAGATCAGCATCAAGGCTTCCACAGAATTTACATGTGTTTCATTTCTCTCACGAGATGACTGCATGTGTATAACAAGTCACCACAGTTATTTTAAAGGCCTGGAAGAAGATGACTATATTCTAGGTCCAATTTGATAGTTTCACATTGTGAAGTAAAGAAAAATGATTAAGTTTGATTCCACCGAGTAATGTGTTTCCTGCTTTTGCAATTTATATAGCTGTTGAATGAAAGTTTTTTTCCTAAATAACACAATGCTCATTTGCTTTCAGCAAATATTTACCTGATGTGTCTAAATGCCCAATGGGGTGCTAAGCAGGTAACACAGTGAAGGAGACACAATCCATCCAGTTACGAACAACAGAAATTTACAAATTGTATTTTCTACAATTCTCTTCTCAATCCTTCAATACCCTAGACACCAAGATCCAACTTTTCACCAGGCAAAAGTCAATGTTTCTAAATGTTTCTAAAACCCCTAATCCATTATAATAGCATCACTCAAGTCCAAACTCCTACTCTCTCTCCCCCGTGGCCCACCTGCCTCTATGGCCCCTCCAGGGAGTTTCTACTGTGCCACTTACCCTTCCCCAGGGACTCCAGCCATGCGTGGCTTTCCTCGGTAACCCTCACCAGACAGCTGCCCCAGCTTCCTCTGCCTGGTCTGCACATCCCTTCTCTCATGTAATGTACCTGGCTTCTCCTTGGTCTTCAATGTTGAGTCCCTTTCTATGGTCAAATCTTTATTAAATGCTGTCATGGCATTAATGAGTCTTCTTCCATTGCACTTACTAATGTGTAAATAAGAAATGATCAACTCTAATTTTCTATGTTAGCAATTTTATCACTGTTTATCATATCAATGAGCACAGGGTATTGAAGTTATGTGTCTCCCATCCCAAACTGCCAAAACATTATTACTTAGGACCTACTGTGAGCACCATGCCAAGCTCTGGGGGTGTGCTGAAGAGCAAAACTGCCTCAGTCCTGACCCGCTCTTTTAAATTTTTTGTGCTGCTGGGGATGGAACCCAGGGCTTTGCGCATGCTAGGAAAGTGCTCTACCACTGAGTTCTAACCTTGATCTCATGACCTTCCTACCTTGGCTCCCCAGGTAGCTGGAGATACAGATGTGCTCTTTTGATGCTTATAGTTTAAAGAAAAAAAAATGACATTAAGTAAGTTTCAAATTACAAATCTGATAGGTGTGGGAAGAGGTCAGGGGAGCTGGGTGTGGAGGTTGAGGCTGGTGAGGTCAAAGCCAGGAGGGGGTGAGGAGGAAGAGCAAGGGTCAAGGGTCGGGGGCACACCGGAAGGGAGAAGAAAACCTAGTTAAGGCAACAGCACCTGCATGGGCTTGGAGAAAGACCCTTGAGCAAAGTGTGGAAGAAAGAATTGTGGAGAAGAGTAAATGCTGGGCTTCGTGAGCTTTTCAATGAAGTGTGGACATGACCCTGAGGGTTCTAGAGAGCCAATGCTGTACACTGGCAGGTTCCCAGTGCTCAAGACCATCTTCACAAATCACTAACACCGTAGATCTGTCTCATGAATGAAAGGCATCGAGTAGAGAAAATGCTACTTTAATATTTTAAAGCATCAGGTAAGTGCCAGGCGCGAAGTCGCACACCTATGATCCCAGCAGCTCAGAAGGTTGAGACAGGAGGATCGTGAGTTCAGAGCCAGCCTCAGCAACAGCCAAGCGCTTCTCAACTTGGTGAGACCTCTCTCTAAAAAAAAATACATAATAGGGCAGGGGGTGTGGCTCGGTGGTCCAGTGCCCCTGAGTTCAATCCCAGGTACCAAAAAAAAAAAAAGAAGCATTTGATAAAAAACTTTAGTAAACTAACTCAGAATTCCCATGTTCAGGTCCCTCTCATTATTTCATAGTCATCTATTTGGGAAAACTTAGACCAAGTAAAACAAGATCCACATTTTTATTCAACTATGTTTTATAATCTATAAAAAGAAAACTCCTTCAAAGTACACATTCATGAATAATGAATAATTTAGACAGTCTAGAACGGATTTTTACATGTTGATATGTGTTTGTGTGTATACATATAATATTCCATTTGAAACAATGCAACAGTGTAGGTTATCAAACTCAGACAAAAATATCAATCAACATATTTAACAGCAGCAATGTTAATGGGTCTGACTTAATATATATATATTTAAATGTCTTTTAATGGAGCTTATGAATTTGTATATATCTTATTAAATATCTTATTAAGAAGCTCATTACTTTGAATATATCTTATTAAGTATCTTTCATTTCTTAGTTTCATTAATATTCAGCCAAATGACTTATATTCTTAATATTTTCATTCATTCAATTTCAAGTGCTTGAGTTAGATGTTCCCTGCCTTGAGTCTGAGTGCTGACCAGCCCATAGGTGCCTTCTGACTCCAGACGGAGGCAGCCAAAAGCACAGAGGGAGATTCTGAAAGGAAATACATTCATTGCTCTTTTTTTCTTGATATGATGAATTTACTTACTGCCTTTTAAAAAGAGGCTAATTAGCTTTTTAAAAGCTGCTGGAAATAAATTATAAGGAATACACTAATAGATGATACATATCAGATGGACAGGACAATAATCTTCTCAGAGTTCAAACTGTCACTGTGGAACTGCAGGTTTCCACACACACTCTGGGTCACCTCCTCAGGTATGGGGAACTGGAAAGACATTCCTCTTGGCTTCACAGCAAAGCAAGCTAGACAAGTCACAAGTTCAAGACTTTTTTGAATCTATCAGAGATTCATGGTGGTCACAGGGCCACCATGAAGCCCAAAATCCAGGGAGAAAAACACAACTGCAGAGAAGCCAGCATTTGTCCTTGGGGCAGAGACCACAGGGACCCTGCGGAGATACAGACTGCAGGAGGAAGAGCAGAGTGGAGCCCCGGGGCCTCGGATCCTCCATCTGACCTCCTCTACTGACCCCGCAGGTTAAACAGCAGCAGTCCTGGCTGGGAAGCACTGGGAATGAGTTTCTTCCTCAGACTCTTCCCCACCCACACCCCATGGAAAAGCGTTAGGGGGATGGGGGAAGAGACCACTACTGCCCCAGGGAACCATCAAATCGGGGGCAGCCCACAGCAAGGGAGTGGGCAGGACCGCCCAGAGCACCCACCCCCAAGAGCAAAGGGTACAAGGTTGGCTTACTGGGAAAGAAGCCCCCACCCTCTCCACCACCCCACTGAGGCGAGGTTTGAGGAAAGAAGTGTTTGAGAGCAGCCAGGAGACAGAGAAGGAGTAAAACCACCTGGAAATCCACCCCACGCCAAGCACAAGGCATCACCAGAGGGGGCAGCCGGCAACCATACCAACCCTCAAATCGCCTACCTCCCCCTTCATCCCACACTGAAGGCCCCACAGGAAAACACTAGGGGCTCACCTGCAGGTACAAGAACGTTTCCATAAGATATTCTGCTTCCAACAAGCAATCATAAAAATCTAAAATGATACAAATTATTGCGAAAGAGGACCAAAGTTGACGAATGTATACTACCCATTTTTGAGGTTTACGATAAAGCTAGTTTAATCAAGACAGCCTGGTATTTGCTATAGACACACACAGAGATGTAAAAACAGGTCAGCATGAACACAGGAAGCTAATGTTATACGAAGTTGCAAAGGTAGTCAAGTGAGTAAGGAGAAGTTTTTTCCACAAATGATGCTGAACAAATGATAATAACTGGATGTCCAGATGCAAAAAAAGATGAACCTGGATCCATGTCTCACCCTTCATACAAAAATAAGCTCAAAATGGATCACAGGCTTCAGTGTTGAACTATAAAGCACCTAGGAAAATCTTTTTGTGATTTTGAGTTAGGTAAACAGTTTTTAGACCCTACCCCAAAAGTAGGATCCACAAAAGAAAAATAAATTGAAAACTTTTATCTGTATCAAAATTAACTTTCAGACACTGATACAAGAATAAAAAGTCACACAAAGGACTGACAGAATATATTTCAGATTGAAGACTTATATTCAGAATACATGAAGAACCCTCAAACAATAATAAAAAAAATTATTTTTTTTAATAGGAAGCAGACACTTCAGAAAAGATATAGGGGTGTCATAAAATGCTCAGTGTTACACAAATTAAGGACAGTGTCACTCCCCTGAGTTCTGACTAGGCTGACTCCTTGCTACACAGTAAGCTGAAGGTTTAGTTTTTCAGAGGCAGATTAGGTTTATTTTATACTTGATATCCAGAACAGTGCTCATTCATTCCAGTGTTACATCTTTAAACATAAAAATGTTCAACATAATTAATTATTTAGGGAAACTTATAATTAGGGAAATTCAAATCAAAACTACCAGGAGATACCAACAGACACTTAGCAGAACCTCTGAACTGAATGAATCCTGAAAACAACAAGGGTCTGGGCCACTACAGAGCATGCACACAGCCACCTCCACATGCACAATCACTTGTGAGGTTGGAGCTTCCTAACATGCACCTATAAGGGCTCAGCAACCCCCTTCCTGGTATTACTAACTGAAACTCGCAGCCCCCCCGCCCCATACACATACAAATATACATAAATGTTAATAGTAGCTTTATTTATAATCCTCCAAACTGGGAACAACCCAGATTTTCTTCTGCTGGTGAATGGGTAAACAAACTAAGTATCCATACAAGAGAAGGCCACTCTGTCACTAAAGGAAAAAACTCAATGCCTCATACAACATGGATGAATCTTAAATGCATTCTGTAAATGAAAGGACCCAGATTCAGAAGACTGCATGGAAGACTGCATTCATATGACACTTAGACAAACAAAATTATAAGGACAGGTCAGTGGTTACAAAGGTTGACATGAGGGCAGGGTTCTACAAAAGAGAAGCAAATGGGAATGTGGGGGTGACAGCTGCTCTGTATCATCACTGGGGAGGATCCATGACTCTGTGTATCTGTCAAACTTACAGAACTGTATTCCACAAAGAGTCAATTTCACTGAATGCAAATAAAACTAATAAATTACTACTGTTAATCTGTCTCTGAAAAAACAAAACCTGCAGCTTACTGAGTAACAGCAAGAAGTCAGCCTAGTCAGAACTCAGGGAACTGACACTATCCTTAATTTGTATAACACTGAGCAATTCATTTACACTTGTACATTGCTGGTGGGACTGCAAATTGGTGCAGCCAATTTGGAAAGCAGTATGGAGATTTCTTGGAAAGCTGGGAATGGAGCCACCATTTGACCCAGCTATTCCCCTTCT
>NW_026000037.1:3176823-3411401 GCF_001458135.2 Marmota marmota marmota
GGGGAGGGGAGGGGGGATAGTAGAGGATAGGAAAGGTAGCAGAACACAGCAGACACTAGTATGGCAATATGTAAATCAATGGATGTGTAATTGATGTGATTCTGCAATCTGTATATAGGCTAAAAATGGGAGTTCATAACCCACTTGAAGCAAAGTGTGAAATATGATATATCAAGAACTATGTAATGTTTTGAACAACCAACAATAAAAAAAAAAGAGAGAGAGAGCGAGAGAGAGAATTTTTTTTAATATTTTTATTTTTTAGTTCTCGGCGGACACAACATCTTTGTTTGTATGTGGTGCTGAGGATCGAACCCGGGCCGCACGCATGCCAGGCGAGCGCTACAGCTTGAGCCACATCCCCAGCCTGAAAAAAGAAACTTGTTAATGGACGTCTTCTTCCCAGTTGGTACCTGGAGGTTCCAATGCTCTTAGATGAGCTCATTTCCATGGAAGGTGCCATCTGCTCCTAGTAGCACACTGAGTCACAACCCTTTGTTTCTGTCTTCTAGGACAGGACCAGCCATCGGCTCTGGTGAGCGCACTAACCTCCTTGGAGAGCTCCTGGCTCTGGGCACAGAGCCCTTCACATGTAGGACCTGCCCAGCTGTCTGCTCTCCTGCTCCAATGTTCACCCTTCTTCTCCACTCCCTGGAGCTCAGCCCAGGTTTCACTTACCAGGCAGGTCTTTGCGATACACTGCTCTAAAGCTACCAGGTAAGGATCTCAACATCTATACTGCTGGAACAGCCATCAGAGTCCATCACAACTGTAATTAACTAAGGAACCAAGGAAGAAGGAGCCACCTACATATCATTCACCATTCTATTTTTAGCTGTTAGCAAAGGACCCTTCAAAAAGTGAGGATCTATAAATACTTACTGACTGAATGAATGAACAAGCAGGTTTATTTTAGTGTTGATATCCAGAACAGTGCTCATTCATTCCAGTGTCACATCTTTAAAAGTAAACCCAACAGTTCATTGCTGGCTCACACTCAGCTCCAAGGAGCTGTTTTAGTTAATTTCATGTGTTAAACTGGCTGGGCCAGGGGGTGCTCAGGCACTGGTCAAACATTGCTCTGGGCATGTCAGTGAGGGTGGTTCTGAATCAGTGGACCAGTGAGCAGACTGCTCCCCTCCTGTGGGGGGGAGTTGAAGGCCTGACTAGAAGAGAGAGCTGATGTGGCCACCTGACTGCCTGAGATGGGATACCAGCCTTTCCTGTCTTCAGACTCAAAAAACTCAGTCCTTCTTGGGTTTAGAGAATGCCGACTTTCAGACTAACACTTCAACTACCAGCTCTGTGGATTCTCAGGCCTCTGAATTCAGATTGGAACTATCTGTTGGTTTTCCAGGTCTGTAGCCTGCTAATGACAGAAGCTGGAACTTCTAACCCTCCATAACTGTCAGCTAATTCCTTATAATAAATCTATTTGTTAGTGGTTTCTCAGGAGAACTCTAATATAGGACTTCCTATAAAATTTTTCCCTTACATTAGTTACTTTCTTAAATTCCTGACATACTTGGACTTTTTAATGCACACTCTGTATCTTGTACCCACAACGCATCCATTTTGCCTTGCTACCGTCTTTGCAGTGCTGCCCCCACTTCACTGTGTCCAAGGACTGAATATGGCCCACTGTGTGACTTTTGGGTTTGGGTTCTAGGAAGAAACAAACTAAACTGCTCTCCAGGGACCTGTTAAACCTACACAAAAACAAACAAAACAAAAAATGTGTCATCATTAGGAAAAGGGTACTTTCAAATATGGCAAAACCCAGTGTGGTCACTTCAGAGGAATAGTGGGGACTTTAGACTTCAGAGGTGCTCTAGAGAAACAACCCTGTACCGACCCGGTATTCCAATTCCGAGTGCAGGGGTCACACAGTTCCTTAGCTGCCATGCTCCTGGTGAGTACGTCAGCGTGTCACCACAAAAAGCTCAAAGGCAAAGCTCCCTCCACACACCACCTCACCGCCACTGGCTCTGGCCCACTGTAACGTCGAGGGAAGTGCACCTTCTGAGAAAAGTCTGGTTTTTTTAATATTCTTAATAGTTCTATTTCATGCCAGCAAGAGCATTTCCCCAAACCATGTATTTCCAACTAAAAAGTTAAAAATAATACATATGATAACTAAAACTTGAACAAAATGTGGCTCAGTGCAGCCCTGGCCTACCATGTGAGGCCCTGGGTTTGTTCTCTAACAACACAAAGTAAATGATTTAAAAAATTTTAAAAAGTTGGACAATACAAAAAAATCTAAAATAAAATATTTGCAGCTATTTGAAATAAACAGCATTACTTCTTTAAACACTTTCCAATTGAAGGTCACGGTTTACCCCAACTAACTGCCATAGGCTCCCAACACTTCCCCAGTCCTCGAAAGCTGTTAGGTCCACTATTTTTGTTCAAATAATAGGACCAGAGAACTCATTTTCAATCGGAGGCAAAGTTATATTTCATTAAATTCATTGATCTGTGAGAGAAAATGTGAAAGCAATAAAGAAACAAGGATAGAAAGAATTCACTGAAGACCACACACCCTAAGCAAATGTGTGTCTCCAGCATTTTTTCTGAGATAAACTCTTCAATCATGTTTGTTATTAAATAGCACCAACATGCACTGACTCAACACAAGGCATCTCTTTGTTATGGACTTGGGAGAACACGGTGTAGGAATGCGAGGAGGAGCAACCAGACAGGACTCAGACAAGAGGACAAGCCAGGTGGAAAGGAGCAGAGAAAGGTTCTGGGACTCACACTCTGAACAGGAAAGCAACTCTCCCACTGCACTGCACTTGGGACTCAGACGTCCTCAAGTTTCCTGCACGCACACACGCACGCACGCACGCACGCACGCACGCACTGTGCTTTCCAGTGATTCTAAAAGTGAGAAGAATACTTAAATCTTTAACTCCCTGAATGCTAAAATTCCAGTTATTTCCCTGGCCTATGAGCAATGCAATATTGCTGCAATAATCATGGAATGTTACTAAAACACGGTTTTTAGGAGCGATTTCTCATTCTGCTCTAAATATACAAAGATTTTGCTTTGTCATGCAATTGTTTACCCCTTCCTAAGTCTCCTAAATAGTGCAGTAAGAAGGAAAAATAGTTTTTCTCTGAAAAACTGTGTGCATCTGGTGAAATAAAATGGGGGCAGAAGAGAAAATTTTGAATACAATAATAGCAAACCAAAATTACTGATCTACTTGAAAGCAGTGTATTAATTCAAGCTGCTCTACTTCTAAAAGTGGATAAAGAACCAAAATTCTCAAATAATAAACACAGGGAATCATATGTGAACCCTGAAAAGTATGTCTAAGGAGTGATATAACTGGTAGCTGTTTTTAATCAGTGGCTTTCTCCTTGGATGTGATGGTTATAGGGATGTAAGGCATTTGTCTCATAAATCAAATAAATGTGGTGTAAATGCTAATTCATTTTCTCCTTCAAACACACCTAAAAATTGAACATAAATAACCATCTAGCTATGGTCCAAATGTCTGCATTCCTCCCAAGATTCACAGATTAAATCCTAGCCTCCAACGTGTCAGGGGTGGCCTCTAGGCAGTGAGTGGGTAGAGGGGCAGAGCCCTCAGGAATGGGATATTAGTGCCCTTGTAAAGGAGATCTCAGAAGCTAGCTCATCCTTTTGCTACCTTGTAAAGACAGAGCAAGAAGGTGTCAGCAATGATCTTCTGTGATTTATCAGAATGTGCCTTCAATACACAAAGACTGCTGTTGCAGGTTTCATCTTGTTGCTGCATGATGCATGCTAGCTACTGCAAAGTCACCAAGGTGCACCTACCCAAAGTACCCTCAGATAAGACACTGTTTAAAGTATCTATACTTTTTTCTACATTCATTATCAATTACCTTGATTTTAAGAAGTTTTAAAAATTAGATAACACTTAGGCTATGTTTTGGATAAATGTCCCATAAAGGCCCATGTGATAAAGGTCAGGTCCCCAACTTGTTGTTACTGGGAAGTAACAGAACCTATAAAAGGTGGGACCTACTTGGAGGTCTTCAGGTCACGAAGGGGGCCTTTGAAGGAAACAGTGGGACCCTTGCCCCTTCCTCATCCTCTTTCACCTCCAGGCCATGCGGAGAGTACTTCTACTTTGCCACCAGTCCCACCCGAGGCCTAAAGGCAATGGGTTCACCTCATCAGGGACTGGAGCCTCTAAAACTGTGAGCTAAAGTAAATCTTTTCAAAGTTGATTAGCTCAGACATTTGTTATAGTGACAGTTGACTGACACCAAGTAGCATTACCAGATTATCTATTTTGAATATTGGAGCCTGAAATGTCATTACCATCTGGTGAAATTTAGCATCAAAACAGTATAAATCTAGGGGCTGTGCAGGTGGCTCAGTGGCAGAGTACTTGCCCAGAGCATGAGGTTCGCTTGCTCTAAAGAGCAGTTCTGAGCACTGAGCACTTTCTGAAATCATTGAGAGTGCATGCTGACCATCTCTTCATTAACAAATTGTTAAATTCTCTAAAAAACCCAGACTTTAAAAATTAAGTTCCTACAGAAGATGAGAGTAAAGCAGAAAAATTAAAGTACTAGTAATTTTTAATCAATATATCATGTATTCCCTTGGAAAACAAACTTAGATTCTATCTTCTTTTCTTAGAAACAAAATTAACCCAATCATTATCTAAAGCATGTGGAAAAAGAAGAAGAAAAAGAAGTATCATTAGTACTTTCAACCAGTTTGGGATGGAATATTACCTATTAGTTTAAAAGAAAAACCAAAAGAACCTAGTAAATTACTTGAAAATTAAAATCAGGAAAAAGTTTGCCCAAAATGTGGGATAATATGTGTCCCTGGATTTTTGCCTAGTGACTATAATATTTTCACATTTTTATGAACTGTCTAGCCCTTGCTAAAACATAGCCCAGAGATATGGAACATGAAAACAAAAAGAAAAATATAACCAAAGAGAAGAAGCATTTTAAAGAGTCAGCAACAGAGAAGCCACATTGTTTGAGCCTTGCTTGCCCCAGAGCGTGCGGTGGCAGCCTGGGTGCTTCTGGTGGGAGTGAAGGGACTAGGAGTCCCCCGCCTCCAGCACCAGGACTCACTGTCTGAAACCAGAGCTGGGACAGGGGCTGGGCCAATACAACAATAAAAGAAAGATGAAATTAAAAACGTGGGGGAGTATGCTCACTGGAGCACACAGAGCTAGCCACAGTGAGACAGCAACTGACCACTTCAAGTCAATATTGAATCTAAAAAGTCAGCAGCTTGCAGGAGGAACTTCTTCCATTTGCAGCCCTCACAGTCGGTCACACTGGGGACAGAATGGTAAGGTGATCAATAAACCCTGGAGTAAGAATAACAGAGTTCCAAAGAGGGGGGAATAAAACTCAGCACTCAGCAAGAAGGCAGCAAACCCAGAAGTGGAGTGTGTACTCGCGTCTAAGCTGAAGTAACTCACCAAACTGCTAAGGGCTTAAAAAAATGCACTTGTATTGTTCAGAGAAATAAGGGCAGGGGCAAAATTGACTTTTTTCTTTTTTTCCTTTTTGAGTTTGGCTACTTTCTTTTTTTTTTTTTTAATTGGTTGTTCAAAACATTACAAAGCTCTTGACATATCATATTTCATACATTTGATTCAAGTGGGTTATGAACTCCCATTTTTACCCCGTATACAGATAGCAGAATCACATCAGTTACACATCCACGTTTTTACATATTGCCATACTAGTGACTGTTGTATTCTGGAGGGAAGGGGGGACAGTAGAGGATAGGAGAGATAGCAAAATTGACTTTTTATAAAGGAAATAACTTAATAAGCAAAGGCATAAATCCAGTAACACAAGAAAAGTCAAGGGCCTTCTGCAGGATGAAGCGCAGTAGGCCCCAGCACCAACCTCCCCTGTAGCAACTGGCAACTGAGAGAGAAAAATGACAACTGTATTTTTACAGACACGAGGGGGCTGCTAAAGCAAGAAAATGAGATGAATTGGAACTCCAGAGCAGGAGCTCTTTCAAAGTGAGGAACAAAGTGACTGCTGATTTCTTCTCAGGGGTCATTTGTTGATTTGGGGACACAGGCTAATTCTACAGGTGCAGACTAAGAATTGGGACTGGGCTGCCTTAAGGGACTCTACCAAGGGAGCAAAGCCAGCAAGGTTTGCATGAGTCAGTCTGTCCCTTTTAAGGAGCAGAGTGCATGTGTGATGGGTCCTGAACACAAGGTTCATTTTCTCTAAGGGACTTTGCTAAACTGTGGGCTGTGCTTAGAAGCCTGAGAGACCAGACCAGGTGTGTCTAAAGCCACCTTGAGGGCTCCACTGGTGGCATGTGAGAGAAGAATTCTGCTAAGCCAGAATCTTGCTTTAAACACAACTCTCTAGGATGTGTAAGGAATCGAGGCCAAAAGCACCACACATTAACATCTCCCAGGGAAGTGAATTAGCAAGTCATCAGAGCTGAGCAGAGATGAGCAGACCAACCATGCCAAGCACAGACAGGAAGCAGAGGCCTTCCCAAGATCAGCAAGGACCCCAGCCCAGCTTGCTCTCACCTGCACCAGTTCCTCACCAGCCTGGCCAAGCAGGGAAGGGGAAAGCCTTCTCTGCCACCATGATCATCTATCACCATCTGACATACAATTAAAAAATTGTTAGATAGGAAAAGGCAAACAATAGGAGATTAGTAATCTATAGAAAAAAGATAATTAATATAGGCTGAGAAATTACCCAGAGGTTAAAAATAACTGTGATTAAAATACTGGAGAAAATAGATGTATATAAATGGGTGAAAGATGGATAATTCCAACAACAAATGGAAGCTATAAAAATCAGCAATGAAAATTCCATAAGAGAACTAAAACACATAATTATTAGATATTAGGGATTCTGGATGCATTCACTACTATCCTGATTACAACACAGACAGAACAGAAATTCACAACACACAGAACCTGACCATAAAGCAAAAGCTGGTGGCCTAGTGGGAAAATGAAAATTCAATACACACTACTACAAGACCATAAATGGACAGAGTTCCAAGGGCAGTTGGAGGCATGTCGCAGTTTGGAAGATGAAAACGCCCACCCCACGGCCCAGCACCTGGCCCCCAGCAAGCGGGCTGCAGCACCTCTCCCTCCTTTACTCCTAGTACAGGTTCAAAAGGATGCTTGAGAATGTTCTCAGCAGCACAGCACTGCTTCATGAAGTAAGACAGCTGCGCACATTTCCAAATGAGTCACAACAAGACAACAGAGAACTGAATGGTGGCTCACAGAATAGAATTCTGCTCATGCACTAGTGAATGTGAATCATTAGCCCCATGCAACAGGACACACCTAAAGGGCAGTGTTACACAGAGGTGCTGCAGGATGACACCAGGGGTGCGTCACCATCCACACACAAAGGCAGTTTGCTAAGTGTAAGCTGGATAGGCCTGGGGGACCCTAGGCCTCAGATCATTTCAGAAAAGTCACTCTCTCCCAAGGTCGAGGTGGGGTTTTCCAGAGGCCAATGTAGAAGCAGAGCTGGAAATGCAGCTGTCCTTTAAGTCCAATATTTAAAACCATTTGCAAAGAATGAAAAAGCCACTCTTTTAAGTGCTGGTTTTGGTTTTTCATTCCCTCTTATTTCTGGCTTGGATAATATAGGTATTCTTTCATCAAAATTTTATTTATGTTTGCATGTATAGTTTTATTATTATCATTACATTAAAACATTATACAAAATTATCAATTTAAGTTTCAAATACAGTTAATGCTGATAGATATAACCTACATAAAAAAAACAGCTCTTTGGATCCTCAATAAATTTTGAGTTTAAAGGGTATCTAGAATGAAGGTGCTTGAAAAGCATGGCTACAGAACAAACCCTGACCAGCCGATCTGCACACCTCCTCTGTGCTCAAGCCATGGGGGTTGAAGAGCAGATTCACAGGGTGCTCACCTATGGCTGGCCGGATTTAGGAGGGACACACAGGGTTCCTAAAAGTGTAGATTATTTTCTTTAAAACAAAATCAAATACAGATTTGAAGCAAATATGGCAAAAAGTGTATTGCTGCCGCAGTCCGGCTGCAGCAAAGTAGCCATGGCTCTCAGCATATTGCTTTTCTACCTATTTCACTATATAACTGAACACTTGCGGGTAGGCAATCTATCACTTGCCCCACAAATTCCTTTCTCCAACTGTATATTTCCTTTGGTGCCACTAATTTTCCCTGTGAATCCCACTAGGTCCACTGGGTGACATCTATTTCTCTCAGCAACTTCACACACACTGACTAAGAATAGACCTATAAAGTTTTTCCCCCTTTTCCAAATGAATTATGAATTTTTTTTACTGATAATCTTTCAGAAATAGGAACCCCACAGATGAAATTATAGATTTATGGAGAGGTAAAAGGGACCTCAGAGACTCCATCACATGACATAATCTGATGCAATGTCCTTAAAAAAAAAGAGTCAATAAAAGGGAATGTCAACAGTATTTGAAAAGATAGAAATAAAATAATCAAAAGTACTGGTTTAAAACAGATCCTTTTCATCTATAACTATCTTTCATGTATATTTAAATTTCTCTACACATAGACACACACACACACACACACACACACAAAACAAAAAACAAACAAAAAAAAACCCCACAGATGAAAAAGGCTGACATGGTTAAAGCAATACAACTTACCAACTGACCAAAATGACAATGTTTTAAATTAAAATAAGTAGCTATCCATTAATGCAAGCAATAGTTACTGAGTCCCTAAGGCTAAGAACACAAGGAGGATAAAATGGGCATTCACTCTGTTCATTCCAAAAGGCAGGCAGGACGTCAAGGAAAGGAGAAGGCACACAGAAATACTCCAGATCATGACAGATATTAAAATTCAGAAAGAAGACGAAGTAGGGTGATGTGGTTTTGACTGGACAGGGAGACTCCACAGGGCTCAGTGGAGATGGAGAGGGCAGAGGCAGCCCTGAAGAGGGCACTCCAGCCATGACAGGCTGGCAGCCAGCCAGACACCTGCTGGCTGGACTCACCTCCTTCAGAAGGTAACAGGGTCGTGAGGGAGGAGCATGGAGCAGGGGCACAAGAGGGAGATGGCAAGCTGAAGGGCGGGCAGGGAGCCGACCAAGAGGAACTCGGGGGTTTCAGCAGGGCAGCAACATGACCTGAGGCTTGGACTGTCTGAAGACAGAGGGAGCCAGCATCAGGAAGGCCGGCGAGGAGGCCACTACTGTGGTCCTTCTGCCAAGAAACAGTGGCTGGGGAGCAACCATGGAGGGGAGGCAGGAGGAGGAGGACAAAGGAGCCCTGGGCTCAGGAAAGGGCTGCGTACAGCTTAGCAATCAACAACGATGCCCAGATTTTTAACAAAAAAATAATAACTTCCCCTTTGGAATATTATGTTCTCAGTCTGTGTTTTAGCTATTTTCTTACAACGGTACAGCAAAATACCAAAACTCAAAATAACAAGGATTTCTCCTTTGTTCTGTGTGTTTTGATCTGCTCTCTCCTGGACAAAAGGTGCAGACGGGTCTGTCCCTCCTCACCTCTGTCCTCACCCTGGACCATCTCCAAGTCCTGGGTAGGTTCTTGTGGAAATGATGGTAGAAACACAGGAGGACAAATCCCACTTTAAGCCTCTGTTTGACAGGTCACTTTTGCTAATATCCCACTGACCACAGTAAACCTCGGGGATGAGCCAAAATCACATGGCGGGAGATACCCACTTCTCCATGTGATGAAGACCATGGGTACTCAGAGGGACAAAGAACACAGGTAGTAACTCAGCCCAACACAGTGTCAGTGTGGTCAAATCAAGACATGGTGCACTAGAAAGGCAATGACATTTAGGATCTTTATGAGATTAGGATCACGGGATAGAGAAATTGGTTTGAAATTTAAAAGAAAATGATAAAGTCTGAAGACATCAATGAGATCAATAGAGACTAAAGATCACAACCAACCAGGGCACAGTTCAAAGAGATTTGTAAGAAAAGACCATAAGTATTCACTTATTTTAATTCATAAAATTAAGCAATTTTATTTCATAAAATTAAAAAATAGCAAAATCACTCAACAAAGTAAGAGGCTAAATAAACTTTTTAAAAGTTTCATAGTTCCACCAAGTATATAATACTCTTACTAAACATTAAAAAAAATAAGAATACGCTTACTTGTCCATATTGCTAAAAGCTTTACCACTGTTTGCTATGCTTAGAAAATATTTCTTAAAAGAATGAATGTGCTAAATATGCTCTGCTGAGGTCATAGAAACACGCTGTGCACCTGAGAGGAGGCAGAACTGAGTCATGAAGAGTTTTCAACGCTAAGCAGAGAAATTTGCATTGGTTATGCAGCTTACCACAGGCAAGAGGAAGGACCTGCAGAAGGCACTAGGCAACTGTGCCCAAAGGAATCCAACAGACCGACCAGGAACAGGTGAATACAAATTCTAAATTAGTAAAAGAACACAAGAACTCATCCAAGAAACAGGTGAAATATCTTAGACAAGAGTAATATAATAGGAGAGAGTCAAAGAAAATGCTAGAATCCAGCCTAGGGCAGTGCTTCTCAATCTCAAGGACACTAGGGTCCAGTTACAAGGCAGATTCTGAGTCAGGAACCAGAGATTCTGCCTCTTCATGGACCTCCAAGGTGGGGCCAGCACTGCTAACTTCAGATCACTTCTGAGTAGAAAGGACCCAGAGAATGGAGCCATTATGGAGAACTTACTGTGCATCAGCTTTCCCAGCACTCCAGACACTGCAGGAGCATCTCATCACACGTTCTCCCACCTTCATGGCGTGCACCAAACACGACTTGTGTATCCAGTTTTGATGTTCTGTTCAGTGTACCTCCTCCCACTTAACTAGGTGCCTTACTTGGTGCACCACTTTAGCCCTGATGCTTAACTTAGCATGCATCTGGCACATGGCCTGCACTGAGGATTTAAGAAATGAATGAACAGAAATACTGGTAAAGAAGCAGGTCTGAACACACCAGGGTGAGAAAGGGCAGCTGCGTGCAAAGAGACGCTACTGAGAACAGATAGAGGCTCTGGGTGCAGATCTGATGGCTGTATTAATGTAGACTTTGGAGCCATGAAAGAAAATAATGTAGGGGTACACACAAGGAAAGAACATCAAATGAAGTTCTCGGGGGTACTCTTGAGAGAACCTAGGGGAGGAGACAGCAAGGAATACAGTCAGCAGGAGGTTCTCAAAGGAAGAACACTCAAATAATGAAAAAAAAAAGTTTTAAAACACAGCCTCTGGGCTAAGGCAGATGGAGCACTGAGCAGAGCAACAGGCTAAGCCTCCTGCTGGAAATGGGAGATTCTAGGAGGTTCAGGAGGAGCAGGAGGCAGGGAGGAAGGGAGGAGACGGCACTCCCTGTTCACACCCAAGGCTATCTGCTGCCCATCTGAAGGAAGACGCAGCCTGGTGTGTTTGAAAATGCCTCCAAGAGCCAGGCTGACATACAGAAATAAATGAAATAAATGAAATGGTCTCTTATAAAGCAGGGACGGGGCTTGGCTCAGATCAGAGCATGCAGCACACGCCCCCTCCCCCACACAAACAGCAGCTGACCCACTTCAGGGGAGTAAGAATCCAATACTGTCAAAATTGACGTTTTTATTTTTTGTCCTAGGAACACACAAAAATCGGAATATGTGTGTGAAATTTCCTGAATTGGGCAGAGAATATATTGAATTTGTAGTGTACCACTGTATTCTCTCTGGCCTACACAAACAAGCAAAAAACCCGACTTATCCAAAGTGAATAAAAGTTCAAGACTGCAGAGCAGAACGGAGAGTGTGGCTGGCTTTGAGCAGACAAACATGCAAACAGGGCCGATATGTTGAGCCACCAAAGCACAGGTGGCCAAGGCAGAGGACAACAGGCTCAGCAAGTGGCCAAGAGCACCACAACAAAGCAGGATGCACTTCTCTGTGAGGCACAGGAACCCAACCCAGCATGGAGAGAAAGGGCTGGAGGAGGGGGTGGAGGCTTGGAATTAGTGGAAGTCCACCCTGAAGTCCACCCGACACAGCTCCAAGTCAAAAGCAAGAGGACCACAGTGGAAAATGGCCTCAGACTTGGAAAACTGTTTTTGAAAATACACTGATAGATTTGTTTTTTATTTTAAATTTGGACAATCCCAACACTTTTCAGTGATCTTTTCATCCGACAACATCTGAGCATGGACAGCGATGGCTATCTGAAATGGTACTAGGTATACGAGATGGATTACGGAAGCAGAATATTCTGTGGAGAAAACACTCCACAAGCGAGGGCAAGAAGGCAGCAGCCCTCCTGCTCTCAGCCCCTTTGTTGAGTGTGCCAAAACACTTGGAGCCAGTTGAGACAGGAGATAGCTATCTGGCCACTTAAAACTACCTGGACTGATGCCATATATTCGTACACGCTCAACAGCAGACAGCAGGTTAATAAATTAATCACCATACCAGCCTGGTCTGCAATTAAAACTGACCTAAATAATCAACTATCTCTGTTTTTGTTAGGTGGGTGGTGGTGACTTGGTGGTGACTTAGTGGCAACTTAGAACAAAGCAGCCCGTGCCGGAAAAGAACATCAATCAGGTGCCCGCGGAAACGCCTGTCAATCAGCCAGATCTCCTGACTAACTCCTGTCAATCAGCAGGACCCCCTGGCCAATCCTGGAGTTCAGCCAACTCCCCTGACCAACTCCAAGGGGGCAAGGGACCCTAGAAACACCTTTTCCTGTCCCAAGCCCTTCCCTTCCTGCTGTAAGCCCCATAAAAGTCCAGTCCCATCGAGCTTCCACGTGGTTTCTCCTCAGACCCTTCCCCTGTCCCCTCTGTGGGTCTGATGGAGTTCCGCCTGGGAGTGATATCTCAATAAAGCCTGTTGTTCGCAGCCTGCCCGCCTGATCTGACATCTTGGTGCCAAAACCGGGAAGGGATCTTTGGGCTTCTCCCTCAGGGGATTGAAGCCCATCCCTTCCCCCTTGAAATGAACCAGGAAATTTCTAAGCGGCTCTTTCCCTCTCCCTTCATTGGGCTGACAGGAGTGGGGTAAGTTCCTCCTTTCCCCTGACCTTCCAGACCCTTCCTTTCTGTCTGTCCGAGGGGTCTATCCGTAAGTCACGCGCGTGCCATAGGCCCTGCCAGTTCTGTTCAGGGCTCCGGGGACTGTGGAGACGTCCCAGTCCTCCTGAGAGCCCCCCGCCAACCAGGTTGGCCAACCACTGGGGCCCACGGAGGCTGCAGGGACGCCTCAACCTCTGCCCTGGCCCGTATCTGTCCGTAGGTGAGTGCAGACAGAATTTGGGATGCCTTCCGTCTGCTCCCACTCACCCCCGAGGGTGCTGGAAGGTCATGGGAAACACAGAGTCCTCTCCTTAGACCCCAAAGTCCTTTGGATGTCTGTATTCAAATTCTGCCAAGTTAGGGCTCATTCAAGAACCGCCTGGTATTTTACTGCACTGAGACAATGGGTCACAATGGCCCCCAGAAGGAACTGTTGATTTTAAACCCTCACTGAATTGGACAATTTCTGTTGCCGGACAGGGAAGTGGGAAACAACGCTCAGGCTTTTTGAGAATCACTCCCATCCTGCCCTGTGCTCTCCACCTTCTCTCTGTTCTTTGCTCCTGTCCTGTCTGCTCTCCCTCCCAGCGGTACTGCGTCCCCTCCCCATCCCTGCTGCAGCCACTGCCCGCGGCCCAGTCTGCGCTTCCAGTCTGCCTGGCCACCAGACACGTGCGCCCTTCCTCCCTCCCTCTCTGGCTCCCCACGCATGCCTCCCTTTGCCACCCTGGTTCTGACGAGCAGGCAGAATGGGTCCCACCTGGCTGCAGTGGGTGGGATCTGCGGATCCCTCCAGCCTCCTCCCCCACTCTGCTCACCTCTTCTACTGATGAGACCCTTCCCCCTCCACCTCCCCCACTCTCTTCTTCCTCTCCTGCTACCTTGATTTCTCCGCCCACCTCTTCCACTGATACCACCCTTCCCCCTCCACCCCTCTCCTCTTCCTCCTCTCCTACAGCCATGATCTCCTCCACCCACTCACCCGTCTCCCATCAGTGCCCACACCCAGTCCCACCCATCCCTCTTATCAGATTACCCACAGTTCCTTTGTCCTCTCAGGGAAGTAGCCGCTTCAAGATCTTTCCCAGATTGAAAAACCTCTTGGGTCCTTCTCTGCTGACTCTTCTGCTTGTATCAAGGAATCCCGACATCTCTCCCAGACCATGACCTTACCTGGCACACGACGTCTATGTTGTTCTGTCCTCTACTCTGACCCCACATGAGCGAGCCCGCATTCAGCAGGCTGCTGGAGATCATGCTGACCAAATTCGTTTAACAGATATGACTCTCCCCACAGGTGAAGCAGCTGTTCCCCTAACCGAACCTAACTGGGACTATCAAGATGGCCCACAAGGTCGCCGTCACTGTGCTCACATGGTCCAGTATCTTATAGCAGGCACGCCAGCAGTTCCTAATAAGGTAGTTAACTTTGATAAACTGAGGGAAATTACCCAGAATCCTGATGAAAATCCAGCCTTATTTCTCAACCGCCTTACAGAGGACCTAACCAAATACACTAAGCTGGACCTCGAGTCTCCCACCAGGGCTACAGTGTTAGCAACCCATTTCATTACTCAATCGGCTCATGATATTAGAAAAAGCTCAAATGAGCTGAGGAGGGCCCTCAGACCCCTATCTGAGATCTGGTGAAAATGGCCTTTGAAGCAGGCTCCATTGCAGAAAAAGGTCACGCCCAAACCCAGGCCTTGACAGCAGCCCTGAGGCCTACGTCTCCAGCAAAAGTTTCAGAGGGGGACCAGCATTCCTCTCCACCAGAGGCTTGCCTCAAATGTGGATTCGAAGGTCACTGGGCTGGCCAATGCCCAGACCCATGGCTTCCTCCCAGGCCATGCCCCACCTGTAAGCAGACAGGACATTGGAAGATCGACTGCCCCATGGCTGGCCCTTCCTTGGCGCCTCTACGCAGGGGTATGACCAGTCAGGCAGTCCCTTCTCCTGAACTTTTGGGGTTCACAGAAGACTGAAGAAGCCCAGACTCGAAGACCCCCATCACCCCCCCGAGCCCAGGGTAACGCTCCAGGCAGCGGGTAAGTCCATAACTTTATTTGTGGACATGGGGGCTACCTATTCTGTCTTGCCTGCCCATGCTAGGCCTCTGTTTCCTTCCCAGATCTCAGTTATGGGGATTGATGACAAACCCTCCTCCCCAAACTGAACTGCTAAGCTGGCCTGTGCCCTGGAGGGACACCCATTTACTCATTCATTTTTGGTCATTCCATCCTGTCAGTTCCTCTCCTAGGCAGAGATGTTCTCCAACTACTAGGAGCCACCCTCCAACTACACCCCAAAAACACTACCACCCACTTCCTTCTTCCTCTAATTCTTATCTTCTCTAATAACCTGACAGTACCTACTGTGCCACTGCCCCCTGACCTAGTCAATCCCCAGATCTGGGACATCTCCATGCCGTTCATAGCCTCCCACCACAAGCCAGTCCGTATCCAGCTGAAACCCCAAACTAAATTTCCTTCGTGTCCCCAATTTCCCATCTCCAAAACCCACAGGGAGGGACTTAAACCCATTATAGACCGGTTACTGGCCCAGGGACTCCAAATCCTTACTGACTTCCCCTGCAACACTCCCATATTTCTGGTGCGCAAACCCTCAGGAGCCTATCACTTAGTCCAGGATCTCTGCCTAATTAACGAGGCCGTTCGTTATTCCCATCCACCCGGTGGTTTCCAACCCTCATGCTTTTCTTTCTCATATCCCCCTTTGACCATTCACTTTACTGTCCTGGATCTTAAAGCTGCCTTCTTTACTGTGCTCCTCCATCCTGACTTCTTTGCCTTCACATGGGAAGACGCTACATCCTTTAGGTCTCAACAGCTGACATGGACAGGCCTACCCCAAGGCTTCAGGGACAGTCCCTACCTCTTTGGTCAGGCCTTGACACAGGATTTAACTGTTTGTGATTTGGGGATAGCACTCTCTTACAGTTGGATAGAAGCCTTCCCTACCTCCAGGGAAACTGCTGACACCGTCGCCTCCATTCTCATTGAGCAGATCATTTCCAGGTTTGGACTTCCCACCTCCATCCAGTCAGACAACGGTCTGGCCTTCACTTCTCAGGTTGCTCAACTAGTCTCCAAAGGCCTCAACATCACATGGAGGCTCCCCATCCCCCAACGACCCCATACAGTCATACTTCCATGCTGGGGCCCACCAAACTCAAGATTTCTCGCCAACCCTCTCCTTTTGTTACTAATCATTAATCTCTCTCAAGCTTCTATCCCAACCCACAGATGGCGCTTCTACATCCAAGCGACATGGCAACAGGATGGCACCACCCGCTCTCAGTTTATGGGCCAAGGCGATTGCCCTTTCACTGACTGTAATCGGGCCGTCACCCTTAATGTTACTGGATTCAACCAGGCCACCTCGTCCCACTTATGTTCAGCAATGCTGTGCTTCATAGCAGACCAAACTGAGAAATCTTGTAAGCGCTGGCCTGACACCTATGGCGGGTGCCCTTATAATTCATGCAAAAAACGCTTTCTAGATAAGCCTTGCTATGAGAATCGAGCATACACCAAATTGACTATTTGGGACCCATGGAACCCAAGATGGGCTTCTGGTGTTGATGGTAAATTTTATTCATGGGGTTTTGCCAGGCATCCCTCAGCCTCTATCAGAATCTGGAGAACTTATATACAAGTGCTCCCTCAAATTCACATAACCACCCAGGAGCAAGAGAGGGAACTCCAACACCAGCTGGATACAGTTGCCCATTCTGAAGCTGACCCTTTCTCATGGGTGGCCCTAATACATCAGGGCCTTCAGCTTCCTAATTTGTCCAAAGTGAATAACATTTCAGACTGTTTCCTCTGTGCAAGTTTGGATCTACTCCATTAACTGTGAGTCCCATTGATTTTCTGCTCAATACCTCAACTAGACCCCAAGGACCCCCTTCTCCAGCCTTTGAGGAAGTACCTCTTTTTCGTAACTCATCAGGGAACTTCTCTTGCTGCTACACTTCCTCAGGTTCTGCACCCTGTGACCAGATTGTTCGAATTTCTTCCTTAACCTTTGCTCCGCCTGGGTTCTTTTCCTGGTGCAATGGTACCCTGACAAAAAATCTAAGCATCAACATGCCGTTTGCTTTTTGTGTTCCTTCCACCTTGGTCCCCAATTAACTCTGTCCAGTGAGACAAATTAACATGGCTTGTCACCACCTCCCTTTCCAGGACAAGAAGGGCCGTCTTTCTACCAGTAGTAGTTGGCCTCTCCCTGGCTTCCTCCCGTGCTGGACTCGGGGCAGGAGGACTTGGTTATGCAGTAACCGCTACTCAGAAGCTTGAACAACAACTTCAGGAAGCAGTAGAGGCATCAGCCGCCTCTCTCGCTTCCCTACAAAGGCAAATAACATCTCTTGCCCAAGTCTCATTGCAGAACTGTCGAGCTCTAGATCTTTTGACGCAGATAAAGGAGGAACATGTCTGTTCCTGAAATAAGAATGCTGCTATTATATCAACGAAATTGGATTGGTCGAAGAGAATGTTGACACCCTCCGTCGTTTGGGTGAAAGGCTTAAACAGCAGCCATCAAATGACCCCTGGCCAGGCTGGCTAAACTCAACCCTCATTGCGTGGCTGACTCCCATTCTCACTCCTATATTAGTAATAGGACTTCTATTAATGATTGCTCCCTGCCTCCTCAGGTTCACTCGAAAGCGAGTGAGTGAAATTGCCAGAGTGACCTACAACCAGATGCTCCTACACCTCTACAGTCGCCTCCCCACCGAACCTACACCGGAGCCACTCCCCGCCACGATGCCCCTAAACAAGCAGGAAGTAGCTAGACCGAAATTCGCCGCCCTATATCACCAAAAAGGCTGGAATGTTAGGTCGGTGGTGGTGACTTGGTGGTGACTTAGTGGCAACTTAGAACAAAGCAGCCCGTGCCGGAAAAGAACATCAATCAGGTGCCCGCGGAAATGCCTGTCAATCAGCCAGATCTCCTGACTAACTCCTGTCAATCAGCAGGACCCCCTGGCCAATCCTGGAGTTTAGCCAACTCCCCTGACCAACTCCAAGGGGGCAAGGATCCTAGAAACACCTTTTCCTGTCCCAAGCCCTTCCCTTCCTGCTGTAAGCCCCATAAAAGTCCAGTCCCGTTGAGCTTCCACGCGGTTTCTCCTCAGACCCTTCCCCTGTCCCCTCTGTGGGTCTGATCAAGTTCTGCCCGGGAGTGATATCTCAATAAAGCCTGTTCAGCGGCCCTTTTAAATCTGCCTCCTTTGGTCGCAGCCTGCCCCGCCTGATCTGACAGTTTTCTCTTATGAAGAGCTTGGGCGTTCTTTCAGCTAGGCTGTGACAGTCTAGATGGGCAGCAGCATTGTGTGCTGCTCTCCCTCAGAGGACAGCTGGCATTATGGTATGTGAAGTGCCACACAAAGCACTAGGGTCAATATAAAAAATTCATCAGAAATGATGTCATAAAGAAGCATATGCCTAACAGAAGAGGTACGAGATACAACATATGCCTAACAGAAGAGGTACGAGGAGAACTCAAGGTAGAAGTCGAGAGAGAGTAAAGTGAAGAACCATCAATGCTACAGAAACAGATAAAAAGCTGGGAAAGCATAGTCCATCATTGAGGGACTCTTATTTGACACAACAACAAGTGTCAGGGTTGGTCTCCCAGTTCGCCATCTTGTCCTACCAAGCCACGCTGCCTTCCACCATGGACTCGAGTTTCCTGCTGAACTCTCAAAACCTAGACAACTGATCTTAAATTGTCATCACAGTTTCATTCTGTCTATGCTTCATCTGGGGTGCCCTGAAGACACTCTTCCTTCCTACTGCACAGGGCCACACAGGAAGCCATGCCACACACAGAAGACTCACTCCTGGTCCTGCAGATGTCGGCCTGAAATGAACACAGGCTCTGACATGACCAGGATGAGGGTCGGGAGTTCCAGCTCTGTGCCAGCCACGCTCCACAAAGACCCCAGGGTTCAAGGCCCGAGAGTAGGTTCACCCGGAGCTCCAACCAGTCCCAGCCTTCTGCCACCCTCCAGCCCCTCCCCAGGTACGGGATCCTGGAAGGCGTCTTGCAGTCCCAGGTCGCCAGGGAGCTGCACTCTAAGCCCACTCTAGACAAGGGCCGTCCAACAAGACACACAAGGGCCGTAACAGAAGCGGAAGGGGCAGGAATGGAAGAAGCCAGTCTAAGAACGTGATCGTTTCAACTTAGTTCCACTAATGACAGAACTGTAAAAATCATCAAACTCCAAAATCAGTTGAAAATACAATGAAAAAGCAACAACAGAAATTAATGTGTCTTATTTACCTCAGCTATTCTCAAATTCAAGCTCCATGAAGGCAGGACTCTGCCTACTCTGCTCACTGCTTGATCTCCCACAGAAATCAACCTAACACAGCTCGCCAGATTTAGTAGTAGATGCTTTTTTAGCCACTTACTTTTTCTTCAGGTTTTCTTTCTATTTTTCCCTATATTTTACTCTTAATACTAGGTGAAACACATAATATTGTATGCTGACTTCTTACATGCAATGATATGACTGTGTATTAACATTAAGTACCAACTTACTGAGTTCCATTTTCCTGAATAACAAAGAGAGGTAGAAGGAATTTCATATTAATCTAGTTCCATACTGTCATGTTCCCTTCTAACTTGGCACAGTATGTCATTTCTTAGATTTAGTTGTCATGAAATTTTTTTATGAACTGTTCTCAAAAACACACAGCGTTTGCTCTCAATATTTGCGGTTAGGAATTAATGATATTAGGGCTAGAGTTGTGGCTCAGTGGTAGAGCACGTGCCTAGCATGTATGAGGCCCTGGGTTCGATTCTCAGCATTGCATATAAATAAATAAAGGTCCATCAACAACTAAAAGAATATTTGGGCTGGGGCTCAGTGGTAGAGCACTCACCTAGCACATATGAGGGACTGGGTTTGATCCACAGCACCACAAAATGGTAAATAAATAAAATAAAAGTATTGTGTCCATCTACAACTAAAAAATATTTTTAAAAATAATAATTTTTTATTATTGATATTAAAAAAATTTCATGACAACTAAATCTGACATACTGTGCCAAGTCAGAAGGGAACATGACAGTATGGAACTAGATTAATATGAAATTCCTTCTACCTCTCTTTGTTATTCAGGAAAATGGAACTCAGTAATATCATTGCATGTAAGAAGTCAGCATACAATATTATGTGTTTCACCTAGTATTAAGAGTAAAATATTGGGAAAAATAGAACGAAAAACTGAAGAAAAATTAAGTGGTTAAAAAAAAGCATCTATACTAAATCACTTCTCTGAAAGTTCCCCAGCTTAGTGGATCTGAGAATAAGGGTTTTTTCTTTATCAATATCTCACTACTAATAAATTATTTCACATGACTATGTGGAACTATCAACATTATCAAATTTTAAATGTTAAGAAAATAACAATATAAAAGCTGGTTTTGGATTTTGTTTTTGTTTAAAGTAAAAAAAAAAGATTTTGCGTATCTTTGCTTATATTAATATTTCATCTCATCACATAGCTACTTCTATCTCCTTCAAAATACCACAACTCCTTGAAAACAATGGTCCTCTGTCCCACTGTCTGGCTGTTAAATTACAACTATACATGCCCTGATAGAATATGTTCCTATTAAAATTCCTTGAAGGACCTATTTAAGAAGTCAGTTGACTTAGACAATTTTCTGCTTCTGCAACAAAATACCAGAGAATGGGGAATTTATAAACAAGAGAGGTTTTTTCAGTCCTCCATTCTGGGGGGTGAGAAATCCAGGATGGAGGGGCAGCATCCGGTGAGGGATTTCTTACTGGTTAATGTGGTAAAAGGGCAAGCAAGTGTAGACACAGGAAATATAGGATGGAAAGACAATGTGATTAGCACCCACTATCAAGAATAGCACCTACTGTCAATCAAAAAAAAAAATTCTGGTGCGGTTTTCACACACAGCTCTAAATTCTTCTTCCCTTCGATTAGATACTAACTGTAAATTACACAAGAAAAAGAAAATATGAGGAACAACTGAGTAAGAGAAAAATTTCTTTTAGAAAAATCAATGATACTATAGTGAGAGGTATGCTTAAGTATTAGAACATCAAAAATATATAGTTATCAGGATTTTAAACATTTAGGTGTTAGAAATTTATATATGCATTCCAATAAAATACAAAATTATATAATTGTAATTAATTAGGGTCTTCTTGAATTCTTTGAAAGTAATTGTTTCAGGTGTCACCCAAATAGTTTATGAACTTACTGATGACAAAGAGATTAAAACTCAGGTCTCCACTATTGATGGTTATCTTGAGAAAAAGTAATAAAAGATGTTTCTGTGTAGAGACCATAGTCTCCTGAAAGGGAAAGTTTCATTTTCAAGACTCCCTCACTGGCTCAATCACAGTGACTGCACAGTGGACCCGCTCCATCACACCTGCCATCTCCCGTCCGTGCCACAAGCATTAACTCAGACATCCTCATAGACTGGTGAATGATGTAACAGTTTTAAGCCTGATTCTGGTGACCAAAAGACGCACCCTGACTTCTACTGGACTGCACTAACAGATTAAAAGGCCAAGAGTCCTATACTTCTCAAAAGCAAACTCTGTGAGTTTAATAGCCCCTCCCAAGTTTAAGTTCTACACTATCATTCCTCACTCTTAGCCACACTGTGAACCAGCCCTCACTCTCCAAGTTCACTGCACACCAACTTCTACATCACTCCCTTTTCATCAAGTCCTTAAAATAAACCTATTATTAAAAATATGGAGAGAGATCCTTCAAATGCCACTTAACTAGCTAGGACAGTTTACTTCACTTTCCACCCCTCGGTTTCCTCATACGTAAACGGGGATGACCTCACAGAATATTATGAAGATGAAATGGTTTCATATTTATAAAACTCTTAGAACAATGACTAACATACTGTTTGCTATAATTACTAAATATTATCAATATGCCTTCAAACTTTATGGATTTCATGACTCTAGATTTGAGGAGACCATAAAAATAAGCATCTCCCTTTTCAGAGCTACTCAAAACTGTTCCAAGTCCTCCTGGAGACACACTCATACAAACCTCCAGTGCACAGTGTTCCATAATCCTTGGGGCACAAACCTTTACCTGCTAAAGCCTAGTTAATATGGGGAGAAAAAGGTGTGTGGCAAAATGAGTCACTCAAGTAGAAGGGAGGCAATAGCCAGCACACAATAACCAATTGCCACTTTCACAATGACCAAGGAAGTGACAGGCAAAAATCATATTTTCAAGAAATTATGTTTTCTTGAGCAAATTTTGAATCTGCAGCCACTTCAAAAAGCAACTTGCTTAGATCAGTCCACTCACCATGAACAAATGCTTAACTAAAATTAGGGGGAAAAATGTTCTCTGCACCACTCACTAAAAGAACTAAATAATCCCAAATTTTCACGATTTTATAAATATCACATAAATTTATAATTCAACTTCTCAATAAGTTAATATGGGAATAATCCCAAAACCACATTAGCAAATTTTCTTCAGACTCTCAATGCCTATGATGCCTTTTAAGGAGAAATTTTCATGTAAAAAATAATATGCTATAAACAAAAAGGTACTGACTGGCTTCTACACTGAGAGTTCTTCTACTTCAGCTCGTAGTATAGATAGTTCATCCTCCCTGAAAATGAGGCCTGGTTTCCAGGCAGCTAACTGTTCTTCTTTATCGTAAGAACAGACTCCCCTTACCACTGACAGTTACTGTTAGAAACGGAACATTCTGTTATTAAACAAGAACAGTTAAGACTTATTTTTAATCTATATACTGTGAAACACAAAGTTCTGTTTCTTCCCATACTAAAATAAACAGTTGTACTCACAACCACCGATTAAGCCCAACTGCACAGCACTAGAAAAAGTACCTCAAAAAAAAAAAAAAATAACTAGCTAAAAATCACTAATTGCACAGAAACCTAAACACTATGACATTATTTACTGTTACCTTTTGAATGCTTCTGCTGGGTTCCTCTCACATTCCCCAGGCTGTAACAGGCTTTGAACGGCTGGATCTCGTAGCTTGTCCTCATATCCTTGGAGTAGTCCACTGCGGCATATCTGGGCAACCAGACCTCTAACGAACCCTCCAACACACAAAGTATCAGAGTCCTGGGCTTTGCAGAAATGAAAAGCCAAAGCCTGGCGATGTAAACCTCTCTGCAAGCTTGTAGGTGAACTTGGCCATAAGAGTTCAGTACACAGGGCTGTCTTGCCACTACCAGGCCCTCCTACCAACAACACACCCCAGGCAGCTGCCTTTCCTGAGACAGCACCAGCATTATTCCCAGAATTCATCACAAGGGATGGTGTGTTGACAGCACTACTGCAGCAGCTGGTTTTCTCCTGGAGGCAATGCTGAAGCTTGTGGAAAACCCACTCCCTACAGTAAAACTGCTTCCCTTGCAGTAAACTCGTTTGGGCCATTTTGCAGACTTTTTCTTCCCAAGGATTAGTCATAATAGGTTTTCTATCTTCAACACTGGCTAGGAGCTAGGTACACCAATATAGTCTTTATATCCATTTGGACATAACTTGCATTTGAATGATAAAAGTAACCAGTTACAGAAAAATTCAACAGTCACAATTTATCAATACAATGTGCATGACTGTATTTGCTTCTATAGTCTTGATTAGCAGAGAATATATTAATTGTTGAACAGATGTAAAAACAACTGGTTCCAAAGCTTGCCAATAGTTTTTGTATATTTTGATGGATCATATAGCTCCATCNGCTTCCCTGGCGGCCCGTGCCCGGGCGTGCGCGGCCGCTGGGGACCCGCTGCCGCTCGGTGGGGTCGCCTTTCGGGGCGGGCGTCGGGGCTCCGCCTTTCCACGGGGGGCGGAGGACAGGGCGGTAGTGCGTTCTGGCGACCTGAGCTCTTGGTAGTCGCCGCCTCCCTCGGCCGCGAGCCTGCCTTTGTCCTGCGGGGCCGCGTCCCTCCCTCGCTGCGCGCCTCCGAGGCCACTGGGCTCGTTGCCCCGCGCGGGCCTGGTCGCCTCTCCGTCCACTGAATTGCGGGGATGCTTTCCCAGCTCAGACCTCCACGAGGGATGGGCAGAGGGGGACGCTGCCGGGCCGCCGCCGCCCGCCCGTTCGGGACGCTCCGCTGCAGCGCCGCCCGCCACCTCGCTGCGTGCAGGAGGCGCACGCTGTTCGCTCGCCCTGCGCCCGAGGTCTAGATCCCGGGTTTCTGCTGGGAAAATAGGTGTGTTGTCAACCGACGGAGTGGGAAACTAGTGCAGTTATTATTTTTATTGTTTTTGCTAAAATGAAAAGTTCTCCTATTTTCCGGTATGTTTCCCAAAATACCAAGCCAATCTCCCTGGTTTTAGGAATTTCAAAGTATAACAAGCATACATACGTAGAAACACAACCAAATAGACCTGCTTGTGCTTACTCTCCCATATTGCTTATTCATGGCATGAGGCTTAATTTTTAGCTTTAACTTATGTACCCTTAATTTGGTGGTTCTTTTAACAGAACACAACCAAAATGACAGTAAAGTTTAATTTTTGCATAATTAGATGAAAGTTGATTTTATGAAACTATAAATTATGATTTAAACAGCTTATTTTAATAGTTTTACTCGCACATTATAGTTGTACATAATGGGGGATTTGTTGTAACATATTCGTACATGAACACAATGTAACAATTTGGCCAGTAGCATTAACCAGTATTTGTCCTTTTTATGGCTTGCTCCCTCCCCCTGGTCCCTCCCCTCAACTGATATCTTATCTCAATTTATAGATTTACATGAGATTTCCCCCCCACACACGCACTTTTATTTTCCTTTTTCCTCTCTAGCTTTCACATATCTGAGAAAACATACCACCTTTGACTTTCTGAGTTTGGCTTATTTCACTTAACCTAAGTTCTCAAGTTCCATTCATTTTCTTATACATGCCATAATTTCATTTTTCTTCCCGGCTGAATAAAACTCCTTTGTGTATACATACCACATTTTCTTTATCCATTCATTCACTGATGGATGCCTTGGCTGGTTCCATGGTTTGGCAATTGTGAATTTAGCAGTTATAAACATGGGTATGCATCTGTAGCTGTAGTATGACTAATTCTTAAGGATAAATACTACGCAGTGGTTTAGCTGGGTCATATGGTGGTTCCATGCCAAGTCTTTCGAGGAACCTCCATACTAATTTTCCAAACTGGTTGTACTAATTTACAATCCCATCAACAGTATAAAAGTGTTCCTTTTTCTCCACCTCCTGTCCACCATTTATTATTGTTTTTATTCTTAATGGCTGATGTTCTAACTGGAGTAAAGTGAAATTTCAGTGTAGTTTTGCTTGCTTAAGCAGTTTTTAAAAATATATTATTTGTTCTAATTAGTTATACATGATAGCAGGATGCATTTTGGCACCTCATACGTAAATGGAGCAGTTTTAATCATGACTTAGTTTGCCATGCAACACTGATTGACTCCAGTTTCACAGTTGTCACTTTATATATGTTTACTGAAAATTTTAAATGAGAAATATGTATATCACATTTAAGCCACTTGCTAGTGTGATAATTAAAATAGTTCCTACCTGACGGGGAAATTCCAGAAACTTGGTTTGGTGGGCCTTTCTAATGATAACTATCCCCCAGCACGGAATACAGTTAATAGTAACATCAGCTACATCTAAGCAGTTAATAATCTTCAGCCCATCTAGAATTTTAATTTTTTACTTTAAATAAAATTTATTTCAGGGCTGGGGTTGTGGCTCAGTGGTAGAGCACTCACCTCGAATGTGTGAAGCCCTGGGTTCAATCCTCAGCACCACATAAAAATAAATAAATAAATAAAGGTATCCTGTCCATCTACAGCTAAAAAAATGCATATATCAAAAAATAGGGGCTGGGATTGTGGCTCAGCGGTAGAGTGCTCGCCTAGCACGGGCGGGACCTGGGTTCGATCCTCAGCACCACATAAAAATAAAGGCATTGTGTTGGGTCCATCTACACCTAAAAAATAAATATTTTTTTAAATAAAAATAAATAAAGTTTATTTCATTTTTTATTGCTTTTTGCTTTCCTCAATAGAAAAGCTTTAATAATAACAATTTTATAATACTTCTTTTTGTTAATTACCCGCATGCTAAAAATAGCATGAACAGAGTTCTTACTCCTGCTACTATTCACGTTGTTTAATCAGTTTCTTAGCCATCATTTTCTCCAATAGTAGGTACTGGCATTTTCTGAAAAATGCCTTTTTTTTTCATATGGCTTTCTTTATTTTTCTTTATAAGATTTCCTGAAATTATCTTCACAACTGCATAAATTTGAAGTTACTGACACCTTCAATTACTGCTTGTCTATAGAATCTTAAATCAAAAATTGTCCCTGTTTGTAGGAAGGTATCTACTACGTTCAAAGCAAACTCTGCTTAATATATTCTCAATTCTGGTTTCTTTATACTAAGAAGAACAAAATGTTCAGCTTAAATCTTTCCCTAGAAATTGTCTTTTTAAAATCCACTTAGAGCTATACATGTCAACATATATTTTTACAAGAGGAAGCTCAACATATATTTTAAATTTGTTTGCTTTGATGATCTTAAGCAAATTTGTAGACTGCACAGATTGACATCTCAATTTTAGCACATTTGTGTACAAAATATAGTTTGTTGTTGTTGTTGTTGTTGCGGTCTAGGGATGGAAGCTGTGGCCTCCTGTGTGCTAGTACTCGTCCTACCACTAAGCCATATCCCCAGCCCCAAATACAGTTTTATCCAATTAGAAGCAGCAGCTCCATCAAAAGATTCTCTCCACAAGTTCAAGTATCCCAAAGCACAATTATACATTTCAAAATCAGTCTTTTATAAAGTTCATTCTCTTTTCATAGAGTACATTGATTTTCTTTCTTTTTTTTTTTTTTTTGGCAGAGATAAATTTCAATTTATTTGTAAGCTCAGTTTTCGGTCATTATAATACTTTAAAGCTGCTGAAGGTCAATAATCTGATTTTAGAGTGCCAATGATTTTGAATGAAATGCATGAAAATGTAAAGGCTTTGTGTCAGTCCTCCGTTTAACTAGTAGGTCCCTAGGTTTACTCACAACAGAGTGCTTCCAGGAGCCTTCCCATCAGGCTTTCCGACTGGGCCACAGTGTGAAGAACTCTGTTCACGGTACAAAAGCATTCAGCATTCTTGCTTCCTGCTCCGCCGTAGGCAAAACCATCTCTATTTCACATGTTCCAGACAAACCTCACGTGATTTTCCACATGTACCAGTGGGTCTCAGAAGTAGCAGCCCAGTGGGGCTCATGTGTGGGAAAGTGGCAGCAGCAGGCCACAGCATGCTAGGCGCTAGGCTGACACACAGAGTCCCAGCAGAGTGGCCTCCCAAGCTTCTCTGATTATGACCAGGCCCAGGACTGCTTGTAGGTGCAAATGTACCACCTCTCATATCAAGCCATATTTACTTACTTATTTTCAGATAGCACCCTGCACAGTATTCTAGTTACTTTGAATCTGGAAAGGTTCAAGAAGAAAGTTCTCACTGGCCATCTTTCCTATTTCCCCACAAATTTAAATTCTGTCCTCTCACACACTATTAAACATGGCAGACGCTGGAACTAAAACAATGAATGTCTATCAAACTCATCCCAGATGATTTTAATGCTAATATTAATAAGAGTCTTATCTACACAAACATGTGCATTCTGTTAGTTATGTTGATTGGTCTTGAGGGAGACCTAGACCATGCAAAAGATTTGATTGGCATGATAAATGTATTGATAGGGATAGCCAGCTGTGTTGCTCTCTTAAATACTCTTTTAAAAGAATCCTTATTTAAATTTCACATTTTTTAAAAAATTAGGTGCCAGCTTTATGCAGTGCTGTTCTTGAAAGCATGTCTTAAAATAGTTTTTACTTATAAAATGTGAAAGAAAAAAGCCTCTCCTTCAAAAAATTAAAAGAGCCCCCAAATAAGATTCATTTTGCAGAATTACCAGCTAAGCAAGATGAAGACTTGCTAGCTATGATTATCAAGTAGCTGATTACAACGCTTTGCCTGTGTTCCTTAGACCCTACGCTAGAGCAAAAACTCAGTCAAACCCCAAAATTACACCTAGAGTACACATGATAACATGAATTCACATTCTTGTCCATTCCTTGTATACAGCAAGGAATTTTAAAAAGGAAATTAGAATCCTCTAATGTGTTGAGGGCCACAGCTTAGTTGGAATGACACCTGGCATTTTGCCAGAGGGAATGGTTTGAAAGGTGTCGCCAGGGAGCCATTGAGATGATGTTGGTTAGTTAAGCTGTGTATTCAGTTGTATATAGACCTTTGCTGTCCGGCAATAGGGCAGCTCTTGCTGCCTCGGGTGCCCGCTATTTTGGAGTTCCCGTTGAGTTCTGGAGGGCTTCCGAGAGAGTTGGGGTGGAGCCCGGTGGAGAGCTGAGAGGGTTCCCGGAAGGGTGCGTGGAGTGCTGGTGGAGTTTGGGCAATAAAGTTTCCTGTTTGAACATACAAGTGCTTTGTGGCGGCTCGGTGATTTGTGCCCAGCCAGACTGCAGCACTAAGGTATGTCTATTCACTGGATTCTCAGAACTGATTTTCCCACCTCTTCTACTACAGGTTTCTGTGTAGCTTAAATGACCTCTTAATGCCAGCCGTCTCCCTCAGCCTGTCATCAGGCGCCTCATACTGATAAATGTCACTCATGAGTATTCTCTGAACTATATTTGAAGTATCTGAGACTAGCAGAAACGGACTTAGTAACAAGTTGCTTTCCTGACTCCCGTGTCATGTGGTCATATATAATAATAGCAATAATTGCATATAATTATACTACTTTGAACCTAATGGTAAATGTCATTTGTTAAGGTAACATTCATAATTTATTATGTCCACTATGCATTCTCTGATGAGGTTTCTGTGAATCAGATAAATTACTCACTTGTTGTGCATAATTTATTATTAACTTGACAAGTTCCCAAGAAAATAAAAGGGATTATTTCTTGTCCTCAGTCTCTGCTCTTCTAAAACCATACCTCCTTCTTTCCTTTTCCCAAGTCTCCGTAACTTGCTCAAAAGGCATGCCTTAGCACTGGTGACCTCGGGAAGGTAGATCAGATTCATTTGGAAATTATTAAAATGTTCTGGAAAACACAAAAATAAATTGGAAGGCAGTGTCTGTGGGGTGAGACATTTCCCTAAGGTCACAGAGGCTCCTGGGAGACCATGTTTTCCCTCCCACAGAGGTGGCAGGGTACTGTCACATTTCCCTGTGGCGATGGCTCAAATGGGGCCTAGGACCCAGTAGCACCAAGAGTCGCATGCAGGGTCCTCAGTTTCTCTGAATGTTTCCTTTCACCTTGTCTGAGTTAGGCTGGACATTACATGCCCCCTGGTGTAACGTGTACATTTTTTACTGGTCAATTTATTCTAGGTTTCCATATTTCTTAGCACTGTCAGTTGGCCTAATTCATAATCCTTCCTTTGGGGAGTTAAACTGTCTTTTTCTTTTTATTTAATTTTGACTAAGCCCTTCTGGAAAGAAGGAAGGAAGGAAGGAAGGAAGGAAGGAAGGAAGGAAGGAAGGAAGGAAGGAAGGAAGGAAGGAAGGAAGGAAGGAAGGAAGGAAGGAAAGTTATTCTGACAGAAGGGTGTAAGCAAAATCACAAGTCTGGACCAAGTTGGTTGAAGAGCTCATTGTACTCTACGCCCGGTGCCTTAACTGAGCAGCACAGTGCCTTGGCAGAATTGATTGCTGTGCCAGGAACACTGGAAATGCCACCCTGCCATTATTCTCTGAGAAGCACATGTGTAGATTCCTACACTCTTGAAAAAGGAAGCAGTATTTCCACGCCCCTCTCCCCCAGCTACATGTGGTAGCTAGACTCCAAAATGCTTCCAGTGATCTGTGCCTCCTTCAGTTTATGTCCCCAAGAGGTCCCCTCCTGCTGTAGCTTGTGGGCCTGTGCCAGGGCATCAACTCAGGCTTCCAGGAGAGGAGGACAGCAGCTTCAGGCCCTGCCTTGGGCTGCTCCCTCTTAGAACCATCAACCAAAGATCTGCCCAGCCCCCTCCAGAAGCAGTGCAGAGTGGCCCCAAAAGGCCATCACAGGGACAGGGAGAGGCCCAGCCAGCCCACATCCTAGGGGGCAGTGGGTCCTGGGATGATTCCAGCCTCCACCACCATGAGCAGCAACTTTATGAAGAACCCCAAGAGAGACCAGGGAAAAAATTGTCCAGCTGAGTCCCTGGGAACCCTAGAAACATAGGGTCTGACAAGGCCAGCGGTGTTTTGAGGCTCTGGGGGCGGGGCTTGTGAAATAGTAGTAAGTAAGTTAAACACTGTAAGATGGAAACAATAAACAGCTTCACGATCCACACATAGGCTGAGCATCCTGAATCCAGAAATCTGAAATCCAAAATGTTCCACATCTGAAATTTTTTAGTGTTCCCATGACACTACAAGTGTAAACTTCCATGCCCAGCCTCACAGAATGGTCACACAAGACTCCCACCGCATTTATTGTTGCAATCTCAAAAAGATAATAAAACATTTTTTTTTTTATCAAATCAGGTACATTAAAAGCCTAGAGTAAATGAAAGGGAGGGAATCAAGTTTACGCTTAGAGACCTACGATCTAAAATAAAGAAGGAAGCCAGGTACAGGGCACAGGCCTGTAATCCCAGTGGCTCAGGAGGCTGAGGCAGGAGGATTGTGAGTTCAAAGCCAGCCTCAACAACTTAGTGAGGCCCTAAGAAACTCAGTGAGATCCCCAGTACCAATAAAGAAAGAAAGAAGGAAAGATAGAAAGAAAGAAAGAAAGAAAGAAAGAAAGAAAAAGAAAGAAGCAAGCAATCCTTTTGTCTAAGAGAACACATGAAATAATAGTAATAAAAAAGGAGCTATGTTGTACATCCTTCAGGAGGGAGTATGTCTTTGAATTTACTTTAAGGTGAAGTCATATTTGAATGTTAGGAGCTTCATGGTTTGAGGACAGTGTAGGGTCACCACAGATAACTGCACAGGCTGGGTACTGCACAACTTCAGGTGACATTATTCAAATGACTGTGATGCACTTCTCAGGGACTAGAGGGCATCAGGTTGGGAACATAGTTAGAGGCTATGTTGAGTATGGGTAGCAAAGCCCCCAAACAATGGTTTGATCATGAGCGGGTATTTCTCTTGGGCAACAAGAGGTTAGGGAGGCCTAGTTTATATGGTGTACAAAGCCATCAGAAACCACCCTTGATGTCTCTCTTCTGCCATTCTATGTAGCTTTTGTCTTCATTGTCACCTCTTATAAAATGAAAAACTTGTTCCAGGTTGTCTGTGGCTGCTGCCCGTTTCAAGTAAAAATCCTAAATCTGGGGAATCTCCTCGGTTCAACAGGAGAGTTGGTCTCAAAGCGTTTCTTACCCACTAGAAGCAGGACGGAGACAGGGAATAGTAGAAGGTGAGTGGCAGAGACACTGAATTCAGCAAAGGAAAACCTGTCCCTGGACTCTCAGCACATTTCCACTTGTGTCAAATTTACCAGAACTATGCAATGTAGGCAGGGAAGTAGATTGCATATTCTGGACACATGTTGCTTTGAAAAAAATCAGGGTCCTGATGGTAAGAAGCAAAAGAAGCTTCTTAGGAAGACAATTAGGAAGTGTGACTCTCCCCAAACCGCTCAGCATGGTGGAGCAGAAATAGGAAAGGGAGAGCCAGAGGAAGCCAGGCTGGGGACGGCCCAATGAAGGACAGCGGGAGGCCGAGGAATGGGATTGTGGTGCATGCATATGATTCCCCAAATTGTCCATCCTGAAGTGCATCCTGGGGAGGGAGTGCAGACAGCCAGGTGGGGAGACAGGCAGTAGGACAGGTAGCAAGGTTCCTTTTGGACTTTCAGATACTGGGGGAAAATTCTACCTGAGAAAATCAATGATCTCAAAGAGGTAAATGAATGTTACTTCTTTTTGGCCCATGGCAAGAATGTTTGCCTTTATTTTGAGATTTGTCAAGTAATTCTGCTTTGCTCATTGAGAAATTCTAAACTTCAGGGGTTGGGGTGGCAGCTCAGTGGTAGAGCACTTGCCTAGCACATGTGAAGCACTGGGTTTGATCCTCTGCACCTCATTAAAATATGTGTGTGTGTGTGTATACACACACACACACACACACACACACATATATATATATATATATATATATATATGTATATATATACACATACACAAATAAAATAAAGTGAAAAATATCTAAACTTTAAGGATGAAATTTTTGTGCTAAAATGAAACTATTTCTGTCACAATGATTTTGTTTCTCAAGCTGGAGCCTAGATCCAAAGCCTAGATCCACATGTGGGCTCCATTTCTCACATTGGTCTAGGTTAATTTTACCCCAATAGATTTTCTCACTCCTCTAAGCCAAGGAGAAAAAAAATTATCAAGAAGAAGGAGAAATCAGATAACAATAAATCAATAAAGACATCTTAACGATAAAAGCAAAATCTAGTAGAAAAACAGATGGTGATTTGATGACTAAAGAATTTTTTAAAAAATGTATTTTAATGAAAATGTGTGTGTAAATTTAAGCTAAATATTTTAGTGTCACATGACAATTAGGATAGCTCACTGATTGAAAACGGAAACCATTTGTCTTAAATGAATACTGACAGTTGTCGGAAGTGACAGCTGAGTTGGAAGCACCACCTCCTACTTAAGTTGGGGCACATTTAGGAATATATGCCCTTATCAGACTGGGGATAGCAAGAGCCATAACAATCCCTCTAAGGGAAGTAGTATTTGTTGCATATTTCAGTTTCCCCTACCAATAATTGAAGGGATTAAATATGTGAAATCCAGAACTACTGCTAATTTATGTAAATATACTTTAAGGAATCGGTAAAACAAGTCAGTTGTTATTCAGACATTACAAATAAGAAAATAAAAATGATGTAACAGACTTACAGACCAGCATCACAGCTGCAGTGGTGGAAGATAAGACAATGCTCTAGGAGCCAGTAACATAAATTTGATTTTCCATGTGTGGACCTCATTTCATTTAATACCAACTATTAAATTAAATAGTAATTGTTTCTTTCATCATCACTGTGGGTGATCATCGTTTAGAGTAGAGGATACAGATTTATAATTGTTTGAGTCCAGACCCGGTGAACATAAAATGACGCATTTCTCAGAGGGGGAATCCTTTCTCATAAGAGCTTTTAAAGCTCCAACCTGAAGATTCTGTATACTTGACTAAGGAAGGCCAAGAAGTTCCACTGACGATGCAACCCTCTGGAATAAAGAAGAACCAGGCCCACAGAGTCGGCAGCAGAAGAGCTGTGGGGCCCCTGCAGCAGCCCCGCTCTGGTTTGCGCTCCGCTGAGGCAGGAGGCTTTTGTGTCTCAAGCTAGACCCTAGATTTCCACTCGTGGGCTCCATTTCTCACATTGGTCTAGGTGAATTTTATCCCAATAGATTTTCTCACTCCTCTAAGCCGAGGAGAGAAAAAATTCTCAAGAAAAAGGAGAAATCAATGACCATACAATGGAGGAAATATTACCTGCAGAATTGGCTGCCTGTCCCTGAGAAATTGAAGATGGGTTGAAGCCTGCGAGCTCTTACGCTGACAAAACGATACTGTAAATTTTAATTTATTTAAAGATTAAAAATACACTAAGTGTAATTTTTGAATAGGAGAAATTAATTACAAATTTTCAAAGTATAAAAATAACCTTTTCTATTAATATTATTCTCTAATGCACTTTTCTGATATTACCTCCTTTTGACTCATTGAATAGAAAAAGATCATTAAAATGTTGGTACAGAATCTCTTTGTATACAGCAGTTTGCTAAAGAAGGCTGTGGTAAAGTGGAGTTCTTGAAAGAGGACTCATTTTTTGTACCAGCTTTTGGTGGAGGATTAGATTTTTGGACTCTGTGGCTGCATTGAATCCCTTAACCTGAAGCTTGGTGGCTGAAAACAACCCTTACCTAGACTTCTCACCATGCTGTGTCCAACTGGTTGCTGTGACGACTGTTGGGCCCCCTCATGCAGCTGCCCTGGGGCGGGGGGGAGGTCACTGCATGTGTAGTTTGGCAGCTGAGAGACCCTAAAATCCGGTACTAGGTCTTTTTCTCTTCCTGGGGGTCCAGAGTTCCTCAAGGGCTGGGGCAGTGGGGGAGGAGGTTGTGAAAGTTGGTGAGGTCTAGATTCTGAAACTGCCCCACATAGCTTCCTGTCACATCTTATAAAAGTCAAGGCAGTTGACCAGGACAGCTCAGCATCAGAGGTGGGGGCAAATCCCACTGCTATTGGCATAAGGTTCACAAAATTACAGCTATGTTTTTTTAAAGACCACAAATGGAAACCTTGGAAAACTTGATATTTCATATTAATTCCCCACCAGAGAAAAACAAAAAAACACACATATACCAGTTCTCTGTCCATTTCAAAGAAAGCTCATCTTCTATGTTACCTTAGAATCAGGATAGTCTGATTCAAACAGCTTCCATTTTTATGGGTTTAATTCTACGTACTGTTTAACATGAATAAACAGGAAAACCACAAGATAAGAACATTTGTCCATCTGTACTTTTTTCAGTGTTAGATTCTGTATTTATTAAAAATTGCATTTTTATTCAATATAACATGATTTTTACAGAAGTTAAGGCTGAGAAACTTGAAATATAGTAGTTCAACAGAAACTTATAACTTTTAGAAAATACTTTGTTTGACCTCAAATGGAACATTACTCATATGAATGAATACATAACAAGATGATAGTACTTTTCAAGTTTTATAAAAAACTTTTTATTTTAATCAATTTGTCATTCTGTCTCTGATTACATTCTTTTAATCTGAGGAGGTTAAAAGCAAATAGTTTTTAATCTTCTGCAATCATGGGTAGAAGGAGCTTCCCTCAAAGAAGAAAGCAGATATTATTTTTGCTTAATTAATGTGCTTTAAAAATATGTTGAAGCATATGAGCATTTTGCAAAAATAATTTAATAATTACTGTAACTTATATTTGGCATCAGTTAAATCTTCTCAAGATACATATCTTATTTGATAGAATTTTTGTAGTGAACTGATTTTATAATCCATGGTAGTTTAATTGGGCTAACTTTAAAGTGAAATGAATGAAGAATATTTTATTACTTTTATTTTTTATGTGCATTCATTATTTGCTTCCGGAAGAATCTAGAAATGCCAATTACATAAGTGTCTAGCACTTCAGTCTGTAATTTGTGATGGATAAGATAAAAGCAGGACTTTCGGATATGTACACAAGTTACATAAAAGAAACCCTGGCACAGTTCCTGAACTTCAGGAGAACCAAGGTGCTGCCATTGGATGCCACACGGGAACCTGTAGAGAGAAATACATAATCAAAGTATGCTCAGAGGGGAGCAGGGACCGTCATGGTAAAGTTCATGGTAGGGGGTTCTATCAGGAGCTCACTTATCACACACTAAAGTAAATGAAGAAAAGTCCCAGTTCAAGCAAGATTATAGAACTAAACCCCACCTTGGGGGTGACTGTCGGGGAGAATCTTTGTTCAACTGTATTTTGCCACGCTGTTGCTGGCCTTTGAAGATGGAGAGGACCATAAGCAGGGATTGGAGAATGGCTGAAGGAGCCAAGAGTGACCGCTGCCCAAATAACCAGGAGGACACGGGAACCTTAGTCTGCAACTGCAAGGAACTGTATTCCGCCAGTCACAAGAATGGGCCTGGAAGAGGACCTGATGTTCCTGAGGGAAACAGGCCAGCAGGACCTCAGTTGGTCCTGCTGTGACTCCTTGAGCTGGGAACCCAGTTGAGTCCTGCTAGAGGTGTGTGCACAGAAACTGGGAGATAACAAGTGGGTCCCTTTTAAGTTTCTAAGTTTGCCATCGTAGGTATGGTAGCAACAGAACACTGAAATAAATTTTGGTACCAGCCATGCTACCATAACAAAACCTCAAATATGTGCAAAGTGTTTTGGAATCTGGTGGTAAACTAAGGCTGCTGGAATTTTGAGGAGAATAATAATAATTTTAAAAGCCTAGATTGCTTTAAAGACTGCTAAAACTATGGACCCTAAAAGGACTGCAAGGGAGTGCTCAGAAGAAAGAAACCTCATGTTATTGGAACTGCAGGAAGGGAGACCCTTGTTCCACTGTGGCCGGAAGCTAAGGAAAATGGTTCCCTGCAGTCCTCTAGGAGGTAGGACCTGTCAATGGTGAGTTTACAAGTTGGGTTGAGGAGATGTCTAAGCAAAGTGTTGAAGTGAAAGCTGTTTACTTCTTTATGTTTATAGTAAAATTTGGGGGTGGGGAGAGAGAGGGAGAAACTGAGGAAAGAGCTGTCGATGTGGGAAATCCTTATCCTCTACAGATGGCAAAAGGTGCTAAAAATAAGAGATAGCTGCTCTGGAGGTTAGCACAAAGAACTGAAGGGGTGGCAGTACAGCCCTTTGCTGCAATCTCAGGAAGATGGAAAGGTCCCAGCACTCAACACCAGGGGTACAAGTTATGCCCATGGGTCTTCTCAGTCCTTTCAGAGAGACACCAGGGAGCTTCTTGGAATTATCCTTCAGCCACCCCAGAAGAAGCTGAAAATGGAAAAGGAATTACTGCTGAGACCCATAGCCCAGTCTGAATGACGCATGGCATTTTTGCCAGAATGGTGTGGTTGAGAGGTGACGCCAGCAAGCCACTGAGATGATAATGGTTATCTTAAGCTGAGTATTCAATTGTATACTAGACCCCTGCTGTCCGCCTGCTACTTTGGAGTTCTCAGGGATTCCAGGAGAGTTCCCATTGGTTGGGGGGAGTGCTGGAGGAGGGATTTCCGGAGCAGGGATTTCCGGTGGGTGGTTCCTGGAGGAGCCCCGAGGCCTTCGGGAGAGTTCCCAGGAGCGTGTGTGGAGTGGAGTGTGCTGGTGGAGTTCAGAAATAAAGTTTGTTCCTGCTTCGTGCCCAGCCAGACTGCAGCAAATTACCTCAGCAAGATGTGAGCACATGTTCTGTCTCATGAGGCATCCACAGGGGCCTGCAAGGAGCTGGGCTGTCTCATCAGCAGGAGAGCTGCCTGTGGGAACTGACAGGGACAGACCTCAGGACAGGGGGAGATGCTCAGAACTATCAAGATCTCCTGGCAGGAGGGGGCTGGGCAAGCCACAGCTACTAACACAAGCTCCCTTCCATGCAGAAGCAAGAAGACACAGTGGAGCTACCAGAGGGCAGAGATAATCCAGGTGGGATCTTCCTGGGCCTGGGGACCTAACGTAGAGGAATCCCCCCATTGGATTCAATTTTCCCCATGTTTAAAGAACAATGCCAGTAACTGTCAGTTTTCAATCCCCATGTAACAAATTACCACAAAGGCAGTGACTTAAAACAACACAAATTTGTTGTCTCCCAGGTCTCTATGTCAGAAGTTTGACGTGGCTCCAGTGTGTTCTGCCGGGGTCTCAGAGAATCAAGATGTCAGCTGGGCTCTTACCTGGAGGCCCTTCTGGGCTTGCCCGGGTTATAGGCGGAACTCAGCCTTGCAGGCCCGTTTCTTTGCATATCTCCTTTAAAGTCCTCTTTTCCTGTCAGCAGAGGCCAGTGTCAATTTCTGGAGACCACTCACACTCCTTCACACATGTGCCCCTCCTTTCATCAGAGCCAGCAAAGGAGACATAAAAATCCTCGTGCTTGGATTCCCTCTGACTTCTCCCTGGTTTCAAATCTGGTCCTGGTATTTGAGTTTGTGAGGACATTTTGATTGTGAGCAACAAGAAGTACTTTAATACCTCAGTGGTGCACACGAAATCTGTCCCCTCAGTTGAAATCCAGAGCACAAGCCAATGCTTCTCTGCTGGAACCACCTGGACTTTATAGCTCCCTTTCTGAAGACACACCATCTTTACGTTGCTAATACTGGATGTTATCTGAAAAGTACTGACGAAATAAAATGGCGAGGAGTAAGACCTTGGAATGAAGCTCTGCTAGATTCTTCAGGAGAGCAAGGCCCATCAGAGAAGAAGGCTGGAGACCTAGACCTTAGGCTTCTTGTTCTTATGTGCAAAGCATTGTGTCACTGATGATTTCTGTAACACTGCTGGGGCTGTCCCTGATGTAACAGCATCAGGTGTTTAGGGTGATGTGACTTTTGGATTTCCCTTTCAAGACTAGCCCTCTTCCTTCTCTGCCTATTTAGCTCATGCCACAGGGAGCTTTCTCAGGCTCTTCAACTTCTGCTTTGTCCTAACATGCAGTGTCATCTGTTGGTTTTTCATATGCACTTACATCACTAAACCTCTGACCCTCCATTAGGTATTATTTAGGTAACCTCCATTATTAGGTAACCTTCTGAGTTGTGTCCTCTCCCCGACCCCCCAAATGCATATATTGAAGCTCTGATCCGCAAGGCAGCAGTATTTGGAGAGGAGGCCTTTAAGTCAGTCATTAAAGGTAAATGAGTTCATAGTGCCAGGACCTATCCAATAGCACTGGTGACCTGGAAAGGAAGAGCTGGAAGGGAGGGCGTGGGCTTGTGGCTGCACAGGGAGAGGCCAAGTGCAGACACAGTGAGGAGGCGGCTGTCTGCAAGCCGGGGTGGCGGGGGGCGGGCGGCCTCACCAGGCACCACCCTGCTGGTGCCAGACCTTGGACTTCTGGCCAAATAGCTTTCTGTCACTCACACACCGGGCCGTGGCAGTCTATCATGGCAGCCCCAGCCCAGTGCCTGCCTGGCTCCCCATCCACAGCTCCTCAGTCTTTGTTTCTTTTTTTTTTTTTTTTCTCAAAAGCCAAACAAAAACAAGTATGTTCATGGGCAGAACAAGAAATGGGAGTGTGGAATCGTTGGCTTCTGCACTTCAAGCTTCTGGACATATTAGGCCACATCTACTGCTTCCTTCTCCTCCTGCCTCTTCCTCTCCTTCCTCTTCCTCCTCCTTCTTTCCTGCTCCTTCTCCTTCCTTCTTCTTTTTGGTACCAGGGGTTGAATCCAGGGGTGCTTAACCCCTGGGCCACATCCCCAGTCCTTGTCATTTATATTTTGTTTAGAGATAGGGTCTCACTCGGGTGCTTTAGGGTCTTGCTCAGTTGCTGAGGTGGCCTCAGCCTCCCTAGTCGCCGCACCCGCCAGTGTCCACCTTCTTGCCGTCTGGCTTTCGCCTTCACAGCCGGGTCACACACTGTTTTCACTGGTCCCCAAGAACCTTCCAACGCGCCCGTCCCGGTCCTCACCTGTCTGTCTGTCTCGGTGTGTCAGACAACACCATAGCCCTTTCTCCCTGGTTGCAGCGCCTCTTTTCCTCAGAACCTTTGGTCTTCTCTCCTTTTGCAGGTTGGTTCCCGTCCACGCGTCCCTTAAAGGCGGAGGTCCCCCAGGGCTCACTTCCTCTCCTCTCCTGGCACATTCTCACTAACACCCTCCGCTGCTGCTGCACTGGGAGGCACAGCTCAGTAGACAGGCCTGCTGCCCCCCTCTCCTGACCGCGCCTTCTACTGCGTATTTCCACTTGAGTTCCACACAGCCTTTCAAACTGGGAACATTTGAAACCGAATGCCAATGAGAACTGGAAATAGGAAAAACGTGCAGTGGGAAAATAGAAGGGAATTAATGTCGCTCTTACTGCTAGAGTCCATGTTTTTGCAGTGGTAACCTTGAAAGCTAAAGGGACATGCAGAAGCCCTCCAGTCAGAATGTCTGAGGGAGAAGCGTGTGTGTGTGTGTATGACCTCCAGCCCAAGTGTCCCTGAGGCCTTGTGCCCTTCGCTTGAACTTGTCAGGAACAGAACTGAAGGGGGGAACTCCCGAATGGCCAAGAGACACCCCTAGGTGTTCTCCGAAAACTATAAGGAGTGGGTTGTCAATGTTAGTCACCTTCTTTGTTCCTCTAAATTGTCACCTCAGGTTCTCCAGTTGTTTGTCTAGACACCTCCACACTCTTAAGAGTTACTGAATAATCAGAAGAAGGGACTTATGGAGCTCAGAGCTGAGATTATGTAGTCATATGTTCACTACATTGAGATTAAGACAAACTGCGAATAGTGTCTAACATCAGCCCAGTGCATGTCAATGGGAATAATGTAATTTTAAAAACAACTTTCATTTCCAAAGCAAAAAACTCTGAGAAGACTTAGATGTTTACATTCTGCAAATCTCATTAATGACTGAACTAAGACACTGGATCTCTCCTGTTTCCCTGTGGGTGCTCTCTGATGCAGTGCTATCCTGGTTGAGGTATGCAAAAACAAAAAGTCTAGCCTACACAAATAGTTGGAAAAGGTGCAGTATGTTAATAGCTTTTCAAGATCATCATTAACATTTATCTTTATACTACACCCAAACTTGGCAAATGGTGTATCTTAAAGCCTAAGTTTCAATGTGGAATCTGAATTCATGTCAGTGAACTCTTACAATAAATGTAGTTAATGGTCACAATAAATTTATTTGATCTGTTTGTGCCATAGTCCGGCTGCAGCAAAATAACCACGGGGTGACGAGCAACTTGTGTAGATTGATACAGCAGGAATGGGAGCCATTTATTGTAGGACAGGAGGGGTATATATACATTCCACACAACTTATCTTAATTAACATAAACTAGATACAGCAGTCAACCAATAAGGAATCTCCACACTTAATGGCTCGCTGGCGTTACTTCACAAACCACTCCAGCTGGCAAAATGCCAGGCGCCATCTTGACTTGTTTACAGACCCTAACATTTCCCCCTTTTGTTTAATTTAAATAACGACCATAGTGGTTTTTACACAAACACCATAAATAATCTGCTACAAGCAGAAGGGGAGGATACAAAATGCCACAATACCAAGCCAATTGATGGCTCCATGCAAGAAGCCCTTGGAAAAATTATACCAGCAATGACACCGTTAGCAAAGATACTGAGTTACAATTTGTTGTAGATTACAGTTTGTTGTCTCAGTCCAGGTAAAGCAGTGTCTCAATAGTTTAACTCACAGTCCAGGTAAATCACAGTCCAGGTAAGTTCTGCAGGCAGCTAGCTTAAATCACAGTCCAGGTAAGTTCTGCAGACAGCTAGCTTGATCTGAAGTCTCATCCGGTTCTCAACAACACTGGAAATTCTTCCACCCTTGTCCTCAAGGCACTGGGATGAAGGCAGGAACTCTGGATGGCTAAAGAAAATCCTGTAGTATTCCAGCAGGCGCTAAGAAAACAACCTTCTGAACAATTTAGTACATTATCTCAAGGTTTTTTACATTTGAAATAAGCCTTAATAGTGCTCATTACTCATTAGCTTCCAGGTGAGACCCCGAGAGGTTGTGGAAGCAGAGGGGAGACGGACAGAGGGGCNGAACCATTGTAGTTACTGGCCTTGGAAATGATCAAACTTCAGGGACATGGCTGTCTTTCGCCTGCAGCATCCCGGGCAGCCCCAAATGGCCCCCGGGAGACTCCAGGGAGTGTTCCTGACTCAAACTGCTACTGGGCACAGGGAGCAAGAGCCTGCGAGACTGTGCCTCCGGGTCAGGTCTGGATTTGGGCTCTTGCAGTGGCGTCCAGCTCCCCGGGCGGGGGGCGGGGAAGAGCTGGCTGCCGCCACTTGGAAAGTCCTTGCTGCGCCATGACTGGCTCGCACACGTGGCAGCCGCCGATTCACGAACCCTCCAGTAAGAAAAGTATTCAGTAATAGCCTTTTGCTGCAACTTTTTTCCTGATAATCCTTCCTCCTCTGAACTTTCTTTTTCTTTCTGACTAGAGTTCCTGGGCTTCCATCAACACATGCCCTAACTGCTCTTGGTTCCACTGGGGTGCCTCCTTCCCTTAGTAATTTACTTCTCACCCCTTCCATATTTTCGTCACAAAGACAATACAACATTTCAAGACAAAACAAGACACAAACATACTGTATCAATCTTCTCCATTTTCTCGAAATGGTCATTTTTCCTCTCGCCCTATCTGCCTAGGGACGAGCAGATTTGCTCCCGTCCTATCTAGGGACGGGCAGCATTTTTTCGTCACTTACCCCGAGTGTCCCGGGGCTCCCCGTAACAGGCCACCACCTGCCACAGTCCGGCTGCAGCAAAATAACCGGGGGGTGACGAGCAACTTGTGTACATGGATACAGCAGGAGTGGGAGCCCTTTATTGTAGGACAGGAGGGGTAGATCTACATTCCGCACAGCTTATCTTAATTAACATAAACTAGATACAGCAGTCAACCAATCAGGAATCTCCACACTTAATGGCTCGCTGGCTCCACCTCACAAACCACTCCCTCTGGCAAAATGCCAGGCGCCATCTTGACTTGTTCACAGACTCTAACATGTTTGAACAAATTTAATTGGTATATCATAATAAATTTATTTGTTCTATCTTCAACTTTGAATGGAACTTTTATCCACGCATGATTTTGCAACTGTATGAATCTATTATTTGGAAAATATTAATTAGTTCACTGAGCTGTGCAGATATATTTCATTATTTAATATCAGAAAAACAATAATTGTTAATGTCACCACCAATCTTGGTTAGAAAAGTTGGCCAAGTACACAGAGGTGGAACCTAGTATCCCAGCGTTTTAATTTCAATTTGAAAGCTTACATCTTGTCATGGAAAATACTCCGGGTTGTTCCCTCTAACAGGACAGTTTCATTACATTTCTGGGGAAACAGGTGTCAGATATCCAAATGTGAATAACCAGAGTCTGTCTGTTATTGTCTTTTCAATTAAACATGGTGTTCCAGGAGAAACGGGGGCTTTACCTACAGCTTGTGCACACACCCACCTTTTACACAGAGTCATCATGCTCCAGCATGCAGCTGAAAATGTGCTCAACCATAAGATTTTAACAAAAATCATACTTCTTGCTGTTCAAGCATAAGGTTCCCAGGTCAGGCTGGCTCTGTTAGATATCATGGAGTGAGTGGAGGTGGGAAATGCGGTGACTGCAGTGCAGGTTGGTGCCTTTGAATCACTTAAGGCACAATAGTTTGGCCTAGGGATTGAGCCCAGGGACCTCCTACCACTAAGATACATCCCCAGTCTTTTTATATTTTATCTTGATAAAAGGTCTTGCTAAGTTGTCAAGGCTGGCCTCAAACTGGTGATCCTCCTGCCTCAGCCTCTCAAGTTGCTAGAATGTGCCATTTTGCTCGGCATTGCAAATGTGCCATTGCAAATGTCAGCACAGTCAAAAAAAGCAAATCACATTTTAGCATTGTTATATAGATATCCCTTTGACATCTTGAACATCTACAAGTGTCTTAGGAACACTTAGTGGTCTGTGGGTCATGTTTGACAACCTCTGATCAATATAATTGTGTGTCTCCAGAGATAGGATCACACTAGAAAGTAGAAATGGAAGTTATATTTGCCATATTTGTCTTTAAAGTAGCTCCTCTGCCTATAATCTCTATTTTATTTGACATTTTATTTAATATTATCATTTATCAATTAAGGCCCTTGCAGGAGAAAAATTAGCATACTCAAATTAGTTCATCTAAAGAGCATAATAAAAGGGCTCTGTTGATTAATTTTATGTGCCAACTTGGCTAGATTAAGAGATATCCACATAGCGGGGAAACCATCATTTGGGAGTGTCTGTGAGAGTGTATCCAGAGAAGATTGGCATGTCAGTTGATGGACCAACAAGGAAGACCTGTCCTCCAAGCGGGTGGGCACCACCTACAGAGCCCCAACCATGTAGAGCAAAATGGCAGAGCAAATTCATGCCCCCCACTCTCTCTCCCTCCCTCCCTCTCTCCCTCTCCCTCTCTCTCCCTCTCCCTCTCTCCCTCTCCCTCTCTCTCTCCCTCTTCTCTCTGCCTCTCTCTGTCTTCCTACCCCCTTCCTCCCTCTCTCTCCATTCCCCTCTCCCTCTCCCTCTCTCTCCCTCTCCCTGTCTCTCTCTCCCTCTCTTTGTCCCTTTCTCTCCCTCTCTCTTTCTCTCTCTTTTTCTGTTCTTCTCTGACTCTCTCGGGCTATTTTTATTTTGTCCTTATTCCTGAAATCTGTCTTGAAATTAAAGACATTCATTTTATTTTTCATTAGTATATTATAATTGTACATATGCAATTTTTATGGCTTCTTCAAACATGCACATAACAATCTGTTCCATTTTCTTCCACAGTACCTTCCCTTTCCTTCACCTCCTTCCTCCCCCTGCTCCACTTGCTGTATTAATCTCCTTTCCATTTTTGTGAAATTCCTTCTTAAACCTTTTATTCCTTTTTTTAATGTGAATCTTCCTCATACAAGTGAAAACATTCAACTTTGACTTTCTGAGTCNTCCTCCTCCCTCCTCCCTCTCCTCCTCCTCCTCCTCTCCTCTCCCTCTCTCCCCTCTCCCTCTCTCTCTCCCTCCCTCTCTCCCTCTCCCTCTCTCCCTCCCTCCCCCATCCAGCACACCCTTGTTCTCTTACCCTTGGGCATCAGACTCAAGATCCTCCAACCTCTGGGCTCCCTGACTTGTGGCAGTGGCCCCAGGAGCTCAAGCCTTTGGCCTTGTACTGAGAGTTGTACCATCAGCCTCTGGTGCTGAGGCTTTGGGACTTGAACTGCTCCTCGCAGCAGCCATTTTCCTTGTTCTCCAGCCTGCAGAGGCCTGAAGGGGACTTCTCAGCCTCCCAGATCACATGCAGCAGGCCTGCTGTTTCATGCTCCTAACTTATTTTTTATCTTTGGTCCCTTTCCATCGTTATCGCCTGTCCAGGATGTCCTGTTTCTTCCTGGGTGCGTTAACTGTCCCTTCTTGTCTTTCTTTATGTAGCCTTTGCCAATCCATCTGCCACGTTGCCATCAGAATGCTCATCTAAAACGTCTACCTCCAATAGTGTGATTCATCTGTTTCAAGGCTGTGTTCTGCTGAGCCCTGTTCTGCAGGGGGTGAGGCCCAGCATCCTTGCTGTGGTGTAGAGAGCTTCCCTACCCACCCCCCATCCCAGTCCTGCCTGCCCAGCAGCTCCTGCCTCTCCCACTCCCTCCTGTGCTGTGGTCAAAGGTGATCCTCTCCTTGTTGTTCTTTCTTCCTCTCCTCTTTTTTTTTTGTTGTTGTTTGTGTGTGCGTGTGTGTTAATGGGAACAGAGCCCAGGCGTTCTCTACCACTGAGCTACATTCACAGCCCTTTTTATTTTATTTTGAACCTGGTTTTCATAAGATGCCCAGGCTGGCCTCAAATTTGAGACCCTTTGCCCCTAGACTCTGGAGTTGCTGGGATTAAAGGCATGTGCCATCAGGCCCAGCTTCTCCTTCATGAAGCTGACAAACTAGCTTTGTTGTGTTTTAAATTTGGTTTTATTTATTGGAATAGGAGGATATCCTGTGGGAACCCTCATTCTCCACAGCTCAACCTGTAACATGCTCTTTAATGAAGCCTTAGCTTTGCCCCTTCCCTCTCTTGGGACCCAACTCTGATAGACACCGTTCCCTTTCTTTGCCCTTACTGAGTCTCTATATAAATCTCAGACTTCTTTCTTTATCATCATGGATGTATCTTTTGTTCCTGATAATTTCATTTATCCTTATAGCTTGTTGACTACCCAAAATAGACAGCAAAGCATCCATTGCCTCAAGGGAGTGAAGATTCCACAAAATAAGGGGTGGAATGTTGTTTTAGTTTCTGGAACGAAAGCTTTGATTTATAACATCTTAGATATCCAAGCTTCCAAAACCTAAGCTTTGTGAGATGCAGGGTGTAGCTTTTATGACAATAAATCATTCTAGAGACACAGAAAAAAGAATGAGGATGTAAAAGCCAAATTTTCTTGTTGTAAGGAGAGGATGTATTTCGTTGGCTGTAGACATGGGAGAATCAGAGGACAGGTAGAGAGGGTGAGGTACGGCGGTTATCTGAGAATATACTGGGCCCTGGCTTCTTGGCTTCATCTATGGGGAGATACAGTGGGAAGCCTAGGGATGGAGAAAGAGGGAACAAGAGTGTACAGAGGACATGCATCTGGCTTCCAGGTGAGACCCCGAGAGGTTGTGGAAGCAGAGGGGAGACGGACAGAGGGGCTGAGCATAACACTGCTGCAGGCCCCAACGACCACGTACCAGAATGGTGTGCAGTGCTTGCCCTAAGCCTCAAGAAGCCGCATGGACACTTGTGCCCTTGTTGTTTAGACTAAGGTTTAACAGGATTAAAGGAGGAGGACCAGCAAGAATTCGACATTTTCCAGGGACCAGTGTGAATAGGGGGCATCTATTAATGAGATGGCCCTCATTCTGAGCACTGAGGAATCTCTTGGAACATGGATGCAATTCCGATAGTCAGTGGGAGGGCAGACCCCAAATTTCCCGAGACCCTGAATGGACCAAGAAGACCCTGAATTGACCAAAGAAACCTGAACATTTTCCTGAATTATCCAAAAGTGACCAGGATTCTGAGATTAAGTATCTGTTATCCAGTAGGATGGCAGTCAAACAGAAAAATAATGAAAACTACTTTTCAAACACATTGAGTTTGAAGGTGAAGATGTTTTTACATGTTGAACTCCTAATGTGTATCTTATAATACTCTATTTCATTTATTGCTGTTCTGACTTTCTTACCCAGACGTTGGAAAGGCAGGAAATGGGTCTTATTCATTTTAATCTTACCGATGGCTGCAAACTACTTTGTCCAGTGGTTCTTAAATATATGTGAAGTTAACGCAGTGCATATAAATTTTTAATGTATAAAAAGAGCTATTTCTGAGTGGTTGCTGTAATAATTTAAAATACGAATGTTTACCTCATTTATTCATTCATTTCTCTCTTCTTTTTTGACTGTTCTATTAAGATAAGGAAAGGAAAGTGAAAAAACAAGTAGGAAGAAGCAATCCTAGTTTTAATGACTCAAAAAATTGGCTTCTCCTCTTCAGTAACCCTATTTGCATATTGAAGGTAGACAGTGGATCTTGCCCTCTTCACGAGGCACCATTAGCCTCTGAAAGTTAATTAACAGAGACATAATTCAGCACTACATGAATGAGAAAGAAGAGGTGATAATATATTTAGATCCTTTCATCCTGTAAGAATGAGTCAGCAGCAATGTCTGCTAGATCTTGCTCTAATTCTATTATGTACTACTTCAGATTGTTAAAGGCTGTGAAAGAAGAGCCAAGTGTTGAACAGTAGGAGAGGAATGAGTGGTTATGTGTATGTGCCTGATCATGAAGCTGCCTTAGAGCCATTCCTCATCATATGAGGGTCTAAGAGGGCAGGAGACATTGGCTATAAGGAACAGGCTTTCATAATGTGTGTGTGTGTGTGTGTGTGTGCAGGTAAATAGCTAATGTTAAATTTGCTTTGACAAAAATGAATTTAAAAAACACTAGCAATCCAACAACATCCTTGTAAATATCTAGCCTTGAGTCCCCCAGCACTCCTGGGTTCCCCAGGACCATAAATAATAAATAAATAAATAAATAAAAATAAGATTTTCTACCCTGACACTGTTGAATTTTGCTGGAGAAGACAATTTTTTTTAATTAGTTGCTCAAGACAATACAATGATGTTGACATTTGAATCCAGTAGGGTATGAATTCTCATTTTTCCACGTGTACAGATTGCAGGATCACATTGGTTGTACATCCATGTGTATACATACAGCAATCCTAGTGTCAGTTTTATTCTGCTGCCCTCCCTATCCCCCTTCCCCTCTCCTCCCCTCCCATCACCTCTCTCTACCCATTCTACTGTGACACTTATCTCTCTCTCTCTCTCTTCTTCCCTTCCCCCTCACACCATCCTATATGTATTTTGTGAACCCATGAGGGTCTCCTTCCATCTTCCGTACAATTCCCCTTCTCCCTCCCATTCCCTCCCACCTCTTTTCCTTGTTTCGTGGTAATCTTCTTGGAGAAGACAATATTAACACCTATACACTCTCTGACTTGAGGTCTGTCTTCTATAATTGGAAAAAGAAAACACACTGATAAATAACTAAAAAATATCCATAGACTCTGTCATAAAACAAAATCGACCTCTACATTTTGCCCTGTGATTTTCAAGTTAAAATTGAGCAAAACATCTTACCACCAGTTGCATCAAATTTAACTTCATAATTCAATATAATCATAACAAGCATTTACTAACAATAAACAGTTGATTATATTACATTTTTGGCGGCGGGTACTGGGGATTGAACTCAGGGCACTCTACCACTAAGCCAAATCCCCAGCACTTTTAATTTTTATTTAGAGACAGGGTCTCACCAAATTGCTTAGCTCCTCACTTTTGCTGGGGCTGGCTTTGAACTTGCAATCCTCCTGCCTCAGCCTCCTAAGCCACTGGGATTACAGGCATGTGCCACCATTCTTAGATGTTTCATGTGTACACAGTGAGGAAGCCGTTTTTACTTTAAAATAAGCATTTATTTTCCACAACACTAAATGGAATTATGGTCCTATGTTTTTACATTTCTTTTAGGAAAAAATATTAAGTCATTTATATTAAATATACGTACTGCTAGCAAGTGACCTGTAATGGGAAACATTAATCTGTCCTAGGCACCTCAGTTGTACCCGTAGGCTATAATGACAACACAGGGCCATATTTTTCTCACAATATCGATGACCAGATGACTTCAGCTTACCAGGGACCAGCAACTGACCCAAGTCAGGAAATTTATAGTCTGGCTAAGAAGCCTATTAGTGAGAAGCTCAATTGTCCTGAAAACCGAGCAACAACAACAAACTGACACGAATCAGACCAAGAGCCTCTGAGACAGACGTTACGATCTACAGAGAAAGTACGTAACAACAGCAAGAGCCAGAAACCAAAGGATGTGAGGATTTATATGCATAAAGTCATATAAGGATCATCACGGGTCATGACAAAGCAGAAGTCTTGAGACTGCAGAGATTATCCATAAGCATAAGGAAAAGGGCGGAGAAAGACAGAAATCACAAAATGAGACTGGGATAGAGGCAAAGGAAGAAGATGCAAAGGAGTCACAGAAAAGAATGTGGGATCATAGATTCTTGCTTCGGAAGCCCCCAGTGCTGCCTGGAATCTGGTCCCAGCTCCTATATGTTCTTGTTCTGCGTGGATCTTCCTCATGGGTCTCTGCGTGACCCTCCCCTCTCAGTGAGCCCTCCCCTCTCCAGTGCTGGAGGTTGTTCACAGGACTTTGCTTTGGAACCAAAGACCAAGGATGCTCTACTCTAAGTGCTGAGGATGCAAAGGCATCTCTGCCCCTGCAGAGCTGAATCCTCCCAAGGAGGTGACGAGGACCAACTCGGAGAGGCTGGGTCATTGCTTTTGCAGTGGCTACCATGTGTTGCTGATTCTCATTACCCTCTGAATGTATAGATCCAGGCCTGAACTCTTTTGACTTTGTTTACTGTTTGCAAAAGGCAGCTCAGATAACAGCACTGGATGCCCATGTAACTTATTCATGGCTTGTCTCATTATTTTTGCCTAAAACCATAGCCTCGTCTTCCCAGTTTTAGTCAACGTCTCTGCAGTGTCCAGCGATAACAATTACACCTCAGTGTTGCCATATATTCAATTTCTGTGAATTTTGACAACCAGACAAGACCCGGGGGTTGGTCTTCCCCCTGCTTTCTTGTCCACATATCGGCTGCTGCTTTCCTAGGTAAGCCCTGAGAACCCCTTCAATGCTGTTTCTGCTAAAGCAGATTCAAAATCTGCTAGAACATATCTGAGAGGAACTCAGTCCTCTTTTCAAGACCTCAGAGTGATTCCCTTTGCAACCAAGTCAAATCCCGATTCTCTGGCCTCGTTCAGGATCACAGTTGGTTTCCAACATCACTGCTCAGTGCCGCCCTAAATGCAATCCCCACTTCAGTCAAATTGAGTCACCAGCACACGATTCCACCTGCTTTGCCTTCCTCACCTAGGCCTGTTCTCTTCCCTCTCTTACAATGTCCTTCTGACATTTTCTACCTCTTAAAATCCCATACCTTCTTTCAGATATTAGTTAAGTCCCATCTTTCTTTTTTTAAGTATATTTCCTTCAACTTGCCTCCAGATAGTCTCTCTCTTACCTGAACTCTCGAAGGTTTGCTTTGGACGTCTTCCACGGCGCACACTGAGCATTCGCTTTTTAACTCTCGTCTCCATTCAGGATGCTCCTTACGGGAAGGGACCCTGCCTTTTCATTACTGTGCCTCCCTCCCCTACCACTCCTCTACCGTTGCATTCTTCCTCTTCAGTAACTCTTGCTGAATAAATAAACAGACTATGACTAATACAGAGAACCACAGAGAAATTTTTATAAAAAGCAACCTCATTTATACAGCCAAAACATGATATTTTCACTTTGATGGAAATGCACACATCTCCCCACCCCGCACAAACCTGTTCCTCCTCCTGGCTCCCCTCTGAGGGTTTGGCTACATGATTCACTTGGTCACTGGGCCAAAAACCAGGAATCACTTATTTCAAATCACATCTTATTTTCCTTACTCTTCATATTCGACTCCTTCTTTCCCCCAAGTGTCTTTTGTGTGTCTCTGACTTCACCTTCTCATCACTGCTACTTGGTTTCCATCATTTTTAACCTCCCTACTTCGGTGGTAACCGTGTCCTACCCAACTTCTACATGATTGCAAAAGTGATCTTCCGAGTTAAAAAACTCTGAACACCATGCTCCTCTGTGACTTCATCTACTAAGTGCTGAGCTCCTTTACAGCCCCTCCTGGTGGCGTGGCATGTGGCAGCGATACAAATTCCCTTGGCTTCTTCCTCGTCTCTCTTGTTTGCATACTAAGTGACTTTTGCCCTTCACGGTCCATACTTTGGGATGCATTTGGTGATGGGCACAGGTTATTTTTTCTTAAACATTTGCACCATTAGAATCCAGTGGAGTGCATGTTGCAGAGTCATTCAGCAGACACCTGGTAAAGTCTGTGAGAAACTGAATAAATAAATGTGAATTGTAGGAAAGAAAACCCTTGTATTTCTTGAATGTTAAGTCACACCATTTTTCATTGTCAGCAATTATCAGATCATTTTTAAGGAGTAAAAGTGCCAGTAGGCATTTTCTTTGTTCATTGCAAGGGAATGGTACAAATAAATATTACGATATATGAGTTAGTAATAACATAGTCAGACTTTTGATTTCTTTTAGTATTAAAAAGTAAAATGAACCTTACATTATACACAGAATACTAGATTATGCTACATTTGCTACTTCATAAATAAAAGTATATACGACATTCTGTACTTTGAAATGTGACAATGTGAACAGTGTATGGGCTTTATCGATGACAAGGACAGTTGAGTTGGCTTCTCCAGAAATTGTCAACGCCCGCCTTACTTTTGCCATCCCAATGCCCTTAAAAATCGGTTTGGGTTAAAAGAAATGTTGAAGGACTGTCTGTCCCTGTCTCTAAAATTCTTCTATATCTATAGGAAAAAAATCTACCACAACAGCAGGAAACATTATCCTTCCATATTTTATGCCCCAGTAGTTAAGTGGGCAATGGCCTTGCTATGGCTCCTGCCAGAAAAGAAGACTCACGTAATTTCAGACAATCATCAAGCTCCATGGATCTTGCTCTCCTCAGGTTATAAGTTTGACTTCTCTGTTAAAACTAAGTTCATATTCATTTTACATTCTACTTTATGGATGATATAAGCCAGAATTTTAAATGTAATTAATATAATTTACTTGTAAGGATATTTCAGTATATTAATTACATAGAGTCAAGACAAATTTCTGCACATTCCAGTTTATATTTCCTATGCTGAAATTGTATGTGAAGGATCTTAGAATAAAAAAAAATGAGCATAAGATTTTTAATGGAAGAAAGGACCTTGGGTCTTCATAGCTGAAAACAAAGACTCTGATACAGAGCTCTGAAATATTCTCTCTGTCCTAAAAGGATGGTGACAGACACTAAAATGATTCTGATGTTTGCTTTATAGCTCTATAAATCAAATGTCACCATCTATCAATTTAAAAATAGAATTGATTTTTTATTGCTAAGAACTGTGCCAAATTCCAAATATGTACCTTACTTTAGTTGGTCCTCATAGCAACTCTCTGAAGAAGGGGTTATCACTATTTTACCAGAGGTCAGTGAGCTTTTCCATGGCCGTGAGAGCAGAAAATCCAGAATCAGAGTCTGAACCCAGTCTGGGAGGTTTTTGTTGCTGTTGTTGGTTGTTTTTTTTTTTTAACCAGGGATTGAACCCAGGGATGCTTAACCACTGAGCCAAACTCCAGCCCTTTTTAAAATATTTTATGTAAAGACAGGGTCTTGCTGGGCTGCCTAGGGCCTTGCTAAGTTGCTGAGGCTGGCTTTGAACTCACCATCCTCTTGCCTCAGCCTGCGATCTCAGGCGTGCGCCACGGAGCCTGCTCAGTCTGTGTGCCTTAGTGCTCAGCTTCACTAGCTCATGGGCACTTGTATTTTAGATTCGCGTTGGAGGTTGCTCAGAAGGAGAAATATATTGTGACGCAAAGAGATGGAATAGAGATGAAACTTGGAAGTAGATTAACCAGAATGAGGCTGATTCTCTCCTGGCTGTTCCGTGAGGCTGTCTCCACTACCCAGTTGCTCTGCCTTCTTGTCCCTGACTCACCAGCTCTCCCTCCACCCTACTCTCCACTCAGTGACCCATCTGCCCACAGCTGGGAACTTCGTAATGGAGAGTTCTGAAGTGGACAGCAATACTTAAATGACTGGTCATTACCTAATCATGTTGATTTAAAAACAAATTAGACATTCCTGGTAAAACAGTGATTTTTCCCCCTTAAGCCCTGAGCCAAGGGGGAGAACTCACAATATGAAACAACTTCTAAGACACAGATGGTGACAATCAGAACAAATGCTGCCATGCCCAGAGCACAGAGCAGCGGTCAACAACCGGTTCAGGGGTGTGTGTATACCTGTTAGCGGTCAGCCCTGCCTGCACTCGGACAGTCCATTGACGGGCTATTCTTCAGTCAACCAACACGCCCTGCGAGGTTTCCTGGTGTCAGGTGCTGTGCTCGGGTGCTGAACAGAACCAAGGAGCACTCCTGGCTTCCTGGAGCTGGGGTCCTCAGGCACAGTGGCACATGTGCCTGTCCGTGACTCCCTTGGGGCAGCCCCCCATTCTCAGGATTTTTTACCTGCCTGTATGGTGAGAGTCTGGCTGGGGGCTCCAGGTACTACTCTGTCTTTCTCCTTGTGTCTTACTGGTTCTCACGTTCCTCCTTTCTCATCCCCATTCCCCAGTGCACTGCTGAAGATGGAGGTCCTAAGCCACACATTCAGGGGAGGGCCAGGAGGGCCCCCTCTTCAATCACAGGCCAGGCTCTCTAGGTAAGCTTTAATGGAACAGTCACACATTGGTGATCATATTATGCTTGCATGTAATAATAAAATTCATTTTGTTTTTCATTTAGTTAATTATCCTGGCAAGCACAGTCATCTTTGAGGATCTATTAGGGGATTGTTGCCAAAACACTCAACAACTACCAAGATTTGTGGATGCTTAAGCCTTTCATGTGGAATGTTGTAGTCTGTGCCTATAACCTACAGTAACCTCCCTTATACTTTAGTCCATTCTTGGCTTACCAATAACACATAATACAATGTGAACACTATGCAAATATTTGTTCTTCTGTGTTGCTTGGAGAATAATGATACAAAAAAAGTCTATACATGTTCAGTATAGATGCTTTTTTTATTCCAAATATTTTTTGATCCACTGTTGATTGGACTTGTGGATGAAGTACCCACAAATGTGGAATGTCGGTAGACTATATACTCCATGGTTCAGAATTTGACGGGGAGATTGAATGAGAGGCATGTCGAACCCTTAAATATGGAAGGATGTGTTCCTGGGAGTAGGATTTTTCATTCAAGGAATTTGCTTCCTGTGGGTTCACATTTCCTGTATCTCTCTCTGTATTCCCTTTTCTCGAATTCCCATTTCTGTTACTCTTCAATCCACTACACTTTGACTTTCACCCTTATTGAAATGGTTCTCGACGTCTTTGTACTGTTATTCATGATCCTTCAAAACGATGGATGCCCCAACCTATTTTTCACCTGCTTAAAAACTTTTCCACTCTTCTTAGGATATTTTATTATTTTACCCTCCCAATTGATCAATTTATCAGATGAGCTACTTTTACACTTCACAGAAAAAATTAAAGCCATTACATAGATGCCAAATCATCTCTCCTGGTAACCTCTGCATAATCACTCCCCACCAGTTCACCTGACCAGGAGCCAATACACAATAGAAGGGGTGTTCCTCTGTCTGCAGCCAGTTCTTCCACCATTTTTTTCCAGAACTTTATATCATTTAGCAGCTCTTGCCTAGGTAACTTTAGTATTGCTCCCTCTAGGACACTAGAACTTCCCCAAACTCATCAGACCATTGAGGTACTTTAGGGACCTCCCCCAGATACAAGGTCTGGGGAAGGCATAGGATGGGAGACCTCTGGTTTACTGACATAAACAACACCTATGACGTTGTGTGCTTCATTTGTCACTGTTCTTGGGTTCCACTTGGGATTCATTCCAAACACCAATCATATCAGGGTTGGAATCACTGCCTAGAAAAGGTATCATGGTGAACTTCTTCCCAGGAGGTATTTTAGTGGAGGAGTCTGTTCTTACAGGCAGTGCTGCAGCAACAACCCTTTCTTGATTCTACGTAAAAGTCTGTCAATTCTTTACTCAGATGCTAACTAGATCCTCTCTGCTAAGGAGCAAGAGAGCTTAACAACAATCTGATTACCTTAAAACTTTGCACTGAGGTCACAGATGCCTGTAATGAGAGTCATCTCCAACTAAACTTTTACATGACGAGTCCTTACAGTGCTTTCAAAAACATGATCAAATCAAGTTTTGAAAGAAATCACCTGAAAGCATCTATTTTAAAGAATACTGAAAAGAGAAACCTATTCATTTGTTTCACAAAGAGCTGACTTATAGGAATCTGTTCTTTCATTTTACATGAGCAGTATTATTCAGGAAATAACTGTTTGGACATGAACAATGACTGAGCCTGTGCCTTTTGCTTTCTTTGGTGATATTTAACACTGGACCTCTGATGACCAGTTTGTAATTGCCTTTAACGAGGTTTCCGTACTGCTAGACAGTACTCTGCAGGGGATAGTGGCACATCACAGGTCAGGACTGGACTGTTCAGGGCAGAGACCTCTTGGGCACATCACTATGTTAATTTCTGTGAGTAAAGATTTTTAAAGGAAGACCATTAATCTTTTCAAAAACTCCCATGTAGCTAATGAATGATGGTAGGGTCAGTGAACTGTGTTGACTCAAGAAAAATTAAAGTCTAGTAACTCCAACAGCCTACAGAGAGCCAGGATGCATGCTTGGTAAGGACTGTTACCATGACCTGTGCCTGTGGTGCTGAGCGCCACGGTGATCGTTTGCAGAGTACGTGCCCAGAACATATGCTATTACATGTCTCCCTAAGAAAAGTCTTTGCATTGTGTATAAAGAATAAAAAGGAATCTTTCACTAAGACTTTAGAAGAAAATGAATCACCCCCAGGTAGTTTCTTTTTTCATAAATCCACCCTTTGGGTGAAATAGCAAAACATACTTGGTGCACAACTGCAGTATTCAGTGTTCTGTGTGTTTATGATATTAAGTTCCCTTTAGGCTGGCAGATGCATTTAATTAAAATCAGTGGACTGGAAAATAAAACAATGAATTTGCTCTTTGTGAGGAAATGTGTACAAGCCTGGTAGTCGTGACCATATTTTAGAAACACTGTGACTAAATTCATGTCACCTCTTCTTTTTTATTTTTTTGGCTCCTGTAGGCAAGATTTCTGGCTTTTCTTAATAAGAAAACATGGACTCGGCACTTTAAGTCTTCTTAAATCTGAACTCTCAATGTAGTCAATAAGTACTCTCTTATTTCATGCAGGAAGAAGCAAGTTATATTATGATCCACACATTAAACACATCTGAAGTGCAAGGGCACATTTCCAGTGACGTCATCCAGGACACTTAACAAAAGCTGCCAGGCAGGATGGGTGTGATGTCATGCACCTGCTCTCCTGTTTTTCCTTCCTGCCTGCGGAGCACCTTCCCAGGCTCTCTGATGGCTGTGCTCTCACCTACCTACTCTTGGCCAGACACACTTGGCAGCTAGTGCTGTAGACGACTTGATTTATAATTACTCTCTTTACAGCTTGAATGTCAACCATAGGAATAGCATCTAAATTACCAAATACCTTGTTGCTAATGCACTGCGAGTCAAGGGCCAAACAACATCTCCAGGGTTACCAGGCTGGCCCTCTTTCTGCTGGGTAAAATGGTTCATTTGAACAGTGGTTTTGGGGGGGAAATGAGAGAAAATGAAATTATATATATATAGAGAGAGAGGTTCCGTGCTAGCCTCTGTTCCCAGAGATGGATGTTAGCAAAGTAAGGACTTCCCAGCCCTGGAGGCTGTTGGGAGTTCTGTGGAAGGGCCAGGAAGGTGGTGGGAAAATACTTAGAGGGCGTGTGGAAACTATGAAAATGCACAACAAAAATTACTAGCTGTTGTCCTAAGGGAACCACTGATTTGCTCTGTTTTGAGCTTTACCTGAGGTGCGTGGCCATTGTTCTTGATCGCTAGTTTTCTGCAGATCATTCTCTATAGTTTTGCATTTTATTTCCAAGGCCTTATTGTAGGTCACTAATTCACACTGTGAAATCATTAACAAAGCTCCGTTTCTGGTATTAGTACCTTATTCTACTTGATCCTAAGGGTTGTGCCGCTGACACTTCTTTTTTTTTTTCTTTTTAATTTTTATTGTTGGTTGTTCAAAACATTACATAGTTCTTGACATATCATATTTCACACTTTGATTCAAGTGGGTTATGAACTCCCATTTTTACCCCGTATACAGATTGCAGCATGACATCGGTTACACATCCACTGTTTTACATATTGCCATACTAGTGTCTGTTGTATTCTGCTGCCTTTCCTATCCTCTACTATCCCCCATCCCCTCCCCTCCCATCTTCTCTCTCTACCCCATCTACTGTAATTCATTTCTCCCCCTTGTTTTTTTTCCCTTTCCCCTCACTTCCTCTTGTATGTACTTTTGTATAACCCTGAGGGTCTCCTTCCATTTCCATGCAATTTCCCTTCTCTCTCCTTTTTCCTCCCACCTCTCACCCCTGTTTAATGTTAATCTTCTTCTCATGCTCTTCCTCCCAACTCCTGACACTTCTTCTTGCTATCGTATCTAGTTGACCTAGACGCAGAGTTGATAAAAGGGGCTGAAACATGGCCGTCTCCGTGTGTTTCCCTGGCTTCTGCTTCACTGTGTGTCATTTCAACGTCCTCAGAGAAGTCTCCGACCACAGAGTGGTCCTGTTGTATAAAATGGTGCTGACATTAGGTCCGTTCTATTTTAAATTTCATGGAGAACATTTCAGGGTTGAAGACCTTGAATTCTCTAGGTTAGAAAGAACAACCCCAGAGTCCTGGTGCATCATATGAAGGAGGCTGAAGTGGGTTAGGAACTGGTGAGAGGGATGGATCAAAAAGGAAAACAAAGTCGCAGCCCAGCTTCCTCTGCCTCTCCTGATCCCTGACCGTTGAGGGAGCTTTCCCTTTCTTCCTCCTTCCACCTTCACTCGCAAGTAGAATTACGCTTAAATAAAACCATGATTTGAACTAATCCTCACTGTATTTTAAATGGAGCCATGAGCACATTCTGAATACAGCCTGGATTAACCCAGACCTGGTAAGTTAGAACTCTCAGGACATACTTTTATGGAAGTTAGGTTTGCACTCTTAAGAAGTGTGAGAAGCAGGGGGTTTAGCATGGAGCTGGGGAAGTTCTTGCTTCAGGGTGTCTTCCTCGCACAGTCCTCTCTACAGGCTCGGTCCCACTCATTCCTAAGTAATATTGCCTGTTCCTGTGGAGAGTGCGAACACGGTCTGAACCGGGGGAATATAGACCCCCTTTCCCACTTCCCATGCTTTTCATTTTCTGTCTTATTCTATCCCTGCAAAGTACCTTGACCTCTGTTTTATTTCCCAGAGGCCATTACAACTATTCTGAACTTGTGATTATGTATTTTCAACTTTAAAAATCAACTTTACTAAAGAACAACTTGCAAATGATAAAGCGTCCAAGTCTTAATCGTGGCATGCCGACATGTGTGTGTGCTCAGGAAGTCCATGTAAAAACACCCAAGTCTTGATTGTGGCACTCTGACACGTGTGTGTGCTCAGGGAGTCCATGTGAACATGGAGCACATCCACCCCGACTGGACTGCGAGCATTCTTATCACATGGAAAGTCCCGTGATGACCTTTGCATGAAGAGCTGTGCTCCAAGTAAACCCTATAATTTTATCAGTGAAGATGAGCTTTGCTGTTTCAGAACTTCATATAAGTGGAATAACACAGCCTGTGTTCTTTTACGCCTGGTTTCTTTGTTCCGCCGAGGTTTTAATGTCACCAATGTTCTGGGATGAGCCAGTAGTCTTTTTCTGGTGTTCCCTCTGTGGTGTGTCACCGTTAGTTTGCACAATCACTGGTTCATCACAGACAGTCTGTTCTCAATTTTGGGCCCATAGACACAGGACTTCTATGAACTATTGTGTATAATTTTATACTTTAAAAATATTATCTTCATGTTACTATTAATGACTTTAATTCCTTTTATTTTTATGCATGGTGATTTAAAAAAAATATTTAAAAGTCGAGATCTTATCCCAGAATTCATGGTGAACGAAGCATGCTGCTCGTCATCATGTTTTCTGAGTTGTCTTAATACGCTTTTTAAGTTTCTTGCCAAAGATCTCATGAGATCCAACAGCTTCCTTCTTCGTGACAATGCGGGTAACCAGAGCTTTCCTGTCGTTGCCCATTCTCACAGGGCAGAGGAGCGCCAGGCAACGACCTCAAGGCTGTTTCATGAAGGCCCTTTTCCCATCTGCAAGGGAGCTCCTGTGGCCTCTCCATAGCTCCAAAGTCCCACCCCTTCATATCTTGAGGTTTAAGTTCCAAACTAGGAACTTTGGAGGAATACATACACTTAAAACAAGAAAACCCCTGCCTGGTCTATAAAATTAAAACAGATCCACCCAACAGGTCACTAATGGCCATTCCAAATCTGGCTGTTGCTACTTCTTCATCATTGCATCAAGTAAAAGAGTTTTTCCTGGGATCTTAGTCAGGTTTTGCTGCTGTAACAAAATAACATAGAGTGAGTGGTTTATAAACAACAGACATTTAAAGAAATTTTAGTCCATTACAGTTATACGTAGTAGTTCATTTTGACATTCATAAATGCAGATAAGTTAGTTTTCTCTGCTTCTATCCCCAACTACCCCCTTTCCTCTCCTTCTCCCTCTCCCTGACCCCCTTCCCCTACTCTGTTGGCCTTCCTTCTATTTATTTATTTTTTAACTGGAGCATTGTGGTCATATGTAAAATTGGAATGTATTATGGTCTATTCACATGAACATACCATGGTTTTGTCAATTCATCACCCAGTTCTTCCCCTTTCCCTCCCTCCCTCCCCTTTCCTCACAGTTCTAGAGGATGGAAGCCTGAGACCCGGGAGCTAGAACAGGGTTCTCTGCCGGCTTTCAGACTGCCTTCTTCTTTATCCTCACTTGGCAGAGAGAGAGCACCGAGGGCTCTCTGCAGTCCCTGTATTAAGAGCACAAACCTTGTTCCTGAGGGCTCCACCCTCATGATCTAGGGATGTGACAAAGGTCCTTTAATGCCCTTCAATGCCATCATACTGGGGGCTAAGATTTCAACATAAGAGTGTTTCAGGGAACTGGACGTACAGCCCGTTGGCCTTGGACTTGTTTATTAATCTGAACTGGTCTTTTCAGAAGACGTTCTTTGTGGTTCTTCTCTACTTTCTCCTATACATTTCTTTAAAGCTTTTATTATCTTGCGTGATGTTTCTCCCTTGGAATTCACAGCGGATTGTTCCAGGACCTTTACAGGTACCAAAAACTGAGGATGCTCAAGTTATTTATATAAAATGATGTAGTATTTGCATGTAACTGATGTCCATGCCCCATACTTTTTAAGCAATCTCAAGATCACTTGTAATACCCAATTCAATGCACACCCTGTGTAAATAGCTCTTAAACTGTATTGCTTAGGGAATAATGACAAGAACCAAAGGTCTGTTCATGTCTATTACAGACCCATTTTCCCCCCAATATTTTTGATCCTGGTTGTTTGAATCAGAAGATGAGAGACCCACGGATATAAAGGGCCACCTGTGATAATGAACAAAAGATGCCCTGGTGTGGTGTAGCTGATACAGTGTGAGAAAACTGCATTAGATGGCTGCCTAGCCCATCAGAGATCTAATTTAGTAAGTAAATAAGAACTACTGCTTTACATTAAGCAAAACCATTAATAATTCACAGCAATTTTAAAAAGAGAGGAACTATGGAAAAACTTGAATTCTAATCTGGAATGAAACATTTGTTTATTTGAAAATGTATGCATGTGAATGGCAGAAAGAATTCATTTTATTTGCATTTTTGTCCGAGTTATGTGAAGAGTTTAAAGTAGAGAATCATGAACTCTTTCTCACAGGATAAGCTAATTCTGTTTTTTTTTTTATATAAAAAAATGGGCATGCAAAGTTCTAGCATGTGATTTAATCTTGTGGAAAGAGCAAAGCTTTCTCTTGACGCCTGCAGAATATTAAGTAACATCTACAATATATCTTTTGGCAAACTGAAAAAAAATAACACTTATGAATGATTTGACTGCTATGTATATGAAAACGAGTTCGAGGTATGTTGAGGATGACATTTACCAAAAAGATTTTGTAAATATTAATAACAGCAACAAACAATAATGTGTTCTAGGCACTCTTGTAAATATTGCATATATTTTGACTTGTTTTATCCTAAAATTACTCCTCTTAACTGATAAGGAAAGAGGCACAGAAAATTGAAGTAATTTTCCCAAGATCATGTAGGTCCCAAGAGGCAGACCCAGAAGATAAACAGAGGCAGTCTGGCCCAAGGTTCATGCTTTCAACCTCTGTGCTTTGTTCTTGGAGGACAATGTTGGTAAAGATAACACACAGAGCTGAACTTGTTCCCATATGCTGTGTATGGGTGTAACTGCAATTAAATATCTCAAATTAATTTCAACTAGCTGCTCTCTTGTTCCTGCCCTACAGCCCACTGACTGACTCCTTAGGAGTTAAATCTATTATGTTATTTTGTAGTTATTAACAGTTGAAATTATGAGATTATGGAGACTGAAGCTCTGTGGAAATGGTTTTCTTATACTTTGGTATTTAAAACTTGTGCATAGTACTTGGAATTTAGATGTCGAACCAAATGCTCTTTGAATAGGTGATTAAGTGTTAAATTGTGAAGCATAATATTAGCATGTGTCAGGGGGCCCAGTAGCTGGAACCCTTCTTCTTTCCTTGGGTCTGAAGTCATGTCAAAAGTATGAAGATTCAGCCTTTGGAAGGTAAAATTTCACCTATGATATTTGTAGCTGAAGTTGGAAACCACAGTTTAACAGGTATGGTTTAGTGGTGCTCAACCTCTTGAGTTAAGTACCTGTTGCTGTGTATCCATTATCTCAAGAGTTGGCAGCTTCAGACAGCCATCCATACTTCTTATTCACATGGCTTCTCCAAATCAGGAATTCAGGAGTAGCTTGGTGGATGGTCAGGTGTCAGGTCAGGTTGTGGTCAAGATGCTGGCCTGGGCTGCCGTCTGAAGCTTGAGTGGGGACAGAGATTCGGCGACTGTGCTGACCACAGTTGCTGGCTGCTGGCAGCATGCCCGCTTCCTTTGCCTAGGAGTGTCTGAGTGTCTTCATGACACTGGTGCTGGTGTCCCCAGAGGGAAGGACCAGGGAAGAGCAAGGCAGAAGCAATGCCTTCTTTACAGCCTTGCTTCAGAAGGGCACGCACTGTCATTTCTGCATTATTCCATGTGCTTCCCGGGGAAGGCCTTCGCAGGATCGAATCATCCGTGGCCACGGTGGAGACTGGCTACCAAGACCCCATTTCTGGTGGGCTGGTCTCCCCCAGCAGAAACTGAGCCTGCCACTCGGGAGTGAGAGGAGGCTCAAGTCTCTGAGCTCACCCCAAGAGGAAGAGCCAAAAAGGGCTGGATTACGTGGGCCAGTGTTTTTCTCTGAACTCAACGATTAGATATTGGTCTCAATTCCCCTAAAGAAGAGAAAGTAAGAGTGGCAGGAGGCCAGGAGTGTTATAATAAAACGAGACGTTTAAAGTAGGATAAGACAGTTCTACCACTGACATGTCCTACAAATGCAGGGCCGTAAATCCTTTGAGCTAAGGCTTTAATTCAGAATTCGGGTGAGGACGATAGCAGTAATTGCCCATCTTTTAAAGTTCTGTGCTTAAAAAGCTCTTTAAAAATCAACCCCTTATTTAATTTTAACACATATTACCACTGCCATATTTTTGAGCTGATACACAAAAGCCCTGAATTTAAATAATAGATTTAATTAAGAAGTGCTAACACTAAGGATGAAATTCAGGCCCTTTAAATTCAGCACTTTATCATTATGTCTTCATGGATCAGATTATTCAAAGTGTGTATTTTCAACACAGGTAAAGAATATCAATTGTGATAACTATGAATAAAATAGCCTTAATTTTATTTGTGGAAATGAATGGAGCTTGACGACATAGGTTCAAATACATTAGGTTAAAATTTTAGAACTGTTTTTTTTTAAAAAAAAATTCTTTTTTTTTCTTGAGATATTCATCAGTGCAGCTAATTTTCTGTTCTCTTTAGGAGAATTATTATGGGGTTTTTAATATGGTTGGCCTTCAAACAAAGATGGGTTTTCTCAACTATTGTTTCTTTGTCTGTACTTCTTACGTTCAGAATATCTCCCTCCTTAAAAAAAAAAAAATTTAAATTTGGTAAGACCACCATTTATGTCATAATTTCCCAACGGCCCTGCTGTGAATTATCAATTCATAGTATCTTGCTTTGAAAGGTTTCCATGGGGAGGGTTGGTGTACGCCTCGCCGTGTGTGGAGTACATTCCCGAGGCCTCTGCCGAGAACATGTCCCATCACAGAAGGGCTGCAGACACGTTGGCTGCAGATACCGATCCTAGTCACTGGTATCTGTTCACTCAAGATCCAGCTAGAGGTAAGGAGCTGGGCACCGGGCCAGAGCTGGACAATTGGCGATGCTCAAGGCAGATGGGTCCCTGACCTCAGGAGCCTAAAAGTGAGTGGGGGTAAGGGGAAAGCCATCGTCAGGCGATGGGAAATTGTGGTAGGTGCTATAAAGGGAAAGCTGAGATTTACACGATGGAATGGAACGGATCCACCTGAGATCCCAGGGTCAGAGAAGGCCTTCTCTGAAAGAGCATTTTCAAGCTGCATCTGGAGAATGAGCAAGAACCATCTGTGAGCACTTCAGACCCAGGGCACGTTGATAATAAAGGTTTTTCTCCACGGGGTGACTCCGTATCTGTGGAGGTATGGTTAGCTGGAATAACATGTTTGTTATCTCTGTTCTGAAACCTTCCCGGCTCTTACCATGACATCACTGCATTATTCCTGTTTTAGAGATATTGTTACATTGAAGAATAATGTGGGAGTTTAAATAAGCATGGGTCCAAACATAAATCTATCAGAAATATCTCAAAAATGCACTGTTTCCAACATATTTTCTAGACTGAAAATTGAATGTTTTCCCACGGAATTTTTATTTGAATTAATTGCTCAAAATAGGCTAACTTTGCTCAGTGGAGTTGTTTTTTTAAAAAAATGTCTTTAACTTGACCTTAGCAATCTAAGCCTTATAAGTCCTTTAACTTCTACTCATGTAAGGCGCCAAAGTAAGTCTGCAAACATCCTTAATTCAGAGAAGTTCTTATGACTAATTTGTTATTTTAAAAATATCTTTAATTAAGTTCTGTATTTTTTTTTTTAATACAAGTCAATTCCTATCAACAAAAAATGAGCCTCAGCCTGCCTCTCTCACACTGTCTACCCAGGCTGGATGTTTCTGTGCACCCTTGCAGAGGGCAGGCATTGCCTTGTTAATGTGGGCATTCTCCACCCCCAGTGTGTGCTGGACACGGGGCGAGGGCTCCACAGATCTTGGCTGACACGTCCTTGTCAACTTAAAAAGGTCAGTGGCGTGTGGTTGTCATTTAAAAATAAAATGCAACATACTGATGCTGGAAAAGTGACTTCTAGGTTTCTTTAACAAATAATTCAATGACAAATCACCCTGGATGTCATGAAGGTCGAATTTGCGACAGCTTTCCCTTGGAAGAAAGGAAAACTGATGTTAATTTACAAAGCCCTGCTTTACTGCGGTCACTGTGCCTCTAGGAGAGGGGGTGATGGTAGCAGTAGGGAGGACAGGCAGGACGGACGGGAGCAGCAGGGGTCTGCCCAGCTGGTCCTGTGCTACTGTAATCCACAGGGCACAAGCTAGAGGTTGTGGGGTCAGAAGTTTAAATTAGGAAGGAGAAGGGGCCCCAGTGCTCTGGGAGCTGTGCAGTAGTGTCCCCATCCTCCTCATAAGGCAAGTTGTCCTTTTACAGGCACAGCAACACACCCATGGAACCTCAGTGACAGCTTCTGGGAATCACATTTCACCTATTCTAGGTCTTTCATGGAAACACCTAGAAGTTCCTGTGTGGCTGACTCTGAGGTTGGAATCCTGCATCAACATGGATGGTCTGTATGACCTTAGACAACTTAATTGCCCTCTCTGGACCTCAATTTCTTTATTTATAAAGTACAAATTATATTGTTGCTTGCTTAATAGGATTGATCTTGAGAAACGGAAACTTGACAATAGGCAACTCTATAGAAAGTGCTCAATAAGAAAGGTGAGCATTTATGTAAAATTCAGGTCACTGCTGTAAGTCATGGCCAGGGAACTGATGAACTTCACCAGTTGCTCCAGTTCATTGAGTGGGATTCATGGGACAATTGCTCAAGTTCAAAGCCTCTGAGTCCTCTATCAGCCACATGTGTCCCTGCTTCTTTCTAAATAAGCTGCACAGGGTTGGAAATTCTCAGCTACCCAGGGCTGGAGTGGAAGAAAAATTACATAAAGTGTACAGTCAGACCTAGGAGACAGGCCTTGCTGGGTGTAACACAAAGGGTACGGCAGGATGCGGTGGTTGCATCACGGAGAGCGGCTGGGCCACACAGTAATGCACGTGACTTCTACTCCAAGAAGGAACCAAAGCATTGGGGGAGAAGATCCAGCTCCTCAGAAGAAGACATAAGGTTTCATATATCATTGATATAAAAAGTGATGAACTGTTCGCCACTTAAAATTCTTTTTGCAATGAGCAAGATGTAAATCAATAACAAATGGACTAAATTATTTCTTACACAATACTTCAAAGACCATGTTTGAGTGTATAAATTAATGAAGACTTTGAAAAGCTTAGAACAAAGCAAGCAAAGCATTCCTCGGGCAGTTCATTGGGCAACCCTGCCGTGGTGAAGGAGCGGACTGTGCCGACCGCTGTGCATCAGGGTTTCAGCCCTGTGTCACGGGCTGGGGAGACCAGAGCAGCCTCCCGGAACCCGCTGAGCAGGTGGAGTTGCAGAGGCGAGGGAGCCTCCGGCAAGAAGCTCCCGTGACTGAGGGAAGAACAGTTCAGGACTGCTGGACCTGACCTCCGCCTCCCACTAGTGATATTTAAATAGGATGGCACTCACTCGCCTGTCGCAGAGGCGTCTTAGAATAAGTGACACGCGTACAGGACCTGCAGGTATCAACTACTGTTCCTTCCCAAAGGGTGAAGCGCATGGCAGCTTTAGATTCATTCCCAGCACTGCAGGTGGCAGCCTGTGGCCTCCTGATGGGTGGGAGTGAGCCAGAGGGACTCAGCTTAGCCGGGGGCTTGTGAAATGATCTTGGTGATTTCTCTCTGTTTTTTCGCTCTCAGCTTTGCTCTCCCTCAGACTTCATTTGGGTTTTAATGGCCTCAATCCCATGGGCTAGTGTGGGCTGGGAGCACAAGTAAGCACAACCCTCCGTTTCAGCGTTGAGGAGCCGTTTCCCTGGCAGTATTGCTTGGCGATGCCAAGAGTGGACATGGGGACCTTGCGTCACACCGGAGGGTGGCCTGGCATTATTTCAGCAAGTTGATTATACACATGGTGATATAGTCAGCTTTTTCATTGCTGTAATCAAAAGATCCGACAAGAACAATTTTAGAGAAGGAAAGGTTATTTGGCTCATGGTTTAAGAGCTCTCGGTTCATACATGGCTGACTCCATCACTCTGGGCAGAGATGAGGAAGGGCATCATGGTGGAAGGGTGTGGAGAGGAAAGCAGCTCAGGACAGACAATCAGGAAGGGGAGAGAGAGAGAGAGAGAGAGAGAGAGAGAGAGAGAGAGAGAGAGAGAGCGCTCCATTCACCAGTGACCCACCTCCTCCAGCCACACCCTACCCGCCTGCAGCTATAACTCAGTCAATCCATCTCAGTGGGTTAACACACGGATTAGAACACAGCTCTCAAGACCTCTGAACACTCTCGCAGTGTGTCACACAGGAGATTTTTTGGGGTCACCTGGCATCTAAAGTATAACACATGGGGAATGACTCAACAGCTTTGACTCTTAGATCCACATAACACGTTTTTACATGTTCATTTACATGTTCCTGGAGGGCATTTAGCAACACTGCCATTGTAGCTTGCATGTGTGAGTATGCACATGTGTACATATGTGTGTGTGTGGGCAAATGTGGATATGAACCATGAGTGTACACATGTATGTATGTGGTGTCAGATTCACCAAGGCAACCCAGATGCCAGCATTGAGAGGGCAGATGTCCACTACAGAACATATGTGGGAATTACATGTAATAGATCATTCTGATTCAAATCCACACAGACACATCCAAAATACATAGCACTGGGTGAAGGTAAGAAACCACGAGAAGTTACAGACATTGAAAGTGCACGCATTCAAGCTATAAACATTTTATTAAAATATGCAACAAGACCACACTCATTAGAACAAAAGGTGGCATATGATGAACAGGGTTGAGGAACTACCGAGAAACAAGCATACTTAGTTTGAACCAATGATGATAATGTGACGTGAACGGAGAAGTTTAACTCACCGTCTGCCTCCAAGTTCCAAGAGACATTATACCACAAAGGGGATGTTCTGAAGGCAGCCTCGAGGGGCACTCAGAGCGAGTCCCTTCACAGGCGAGGAGGAAGGAGAGGACGGCTGGAAGCTGTCAGGGAGCGGAGGCCAGGCCAGGCCGCCCTGGAGAGCGCTCACAGGAGGAGGAGGGCGCCAGGACAATTTGAGCAGCAGAAGCTGCAAATCAATGCCCAAAGCTCAAGTGTGTGCCTTCTATTGGGACCACATGGGTCCACACGATGAGGACAGAACACACTTAAAAGTGAAGTTGTGGTGGGACGAAGGGTTGAACGACGCGGGATCTTATTCTGTGTCTCCTATTTACACGGGGCTCCGAAGGCTCAGGGGGAGTTTCCTACTAGAGAGTGACATGGTATTTTAAACCATCTGTCTCTAATTTGGTCCAGCTCTATTTAAGGCCAATTCAAATCTCATTTCATCCACCATGTCTTTCCTTAGTGAGCTCCCCGAATAAATTGGATATGATCACTTGTGAATGCCTGTAGTATTTAGTTTTCTTTTCAAATGGAACTTATCATCTTCTTAGGGTTGGGTATCTTTCCTTTTATCTTTCTTTTGACACTTAGTAAAACAGATGGCACACTTACAGGTGAGAGACTATATCAGATTATCAATGTTCAGGGTGGATCAAAGAGAGCTGGTCAGATGTGGAGTGGTTGGAAGGTAGGAGAGGAAGTCCTGCGTAAGTACCATGGCTCTGACTTAGGCAACAAAGGCCTTGGGGAAACAGAGTAGGGTTTCTTGGGGGAGGGTACATAGAGAGAGGCAATGACAGTGGCTTAGAGGGGCTGAGAGTAAGGAAGGAGAGTACTGTTTGCAGGAAGGTACTTCTTATTTCAGAAAGAAACTCCCAGTCTTGAGCTTGATCTTAGGGCCACTCATCACCGTCTCCAAGCCTAAGGTCTTCATTTCTATTAATAGTTCTAATGGTGCAGAACACAGCAGCTGCTACGTTACTTTCCAGCCACAGCTTCAAGCAAATGTCTGGACTTAGCCTTGGATAGAGGAGGCAATCTTCAAATATCAGGAATGTGTCTTCCAGGTACTCACCTGATCGTTTGGTGGTTTGAAATAAAGAGTTGACATAAAATATTTGTGAATAAACAGAAATAGTAAACAAAATGTTTGATTACTTGTTTGAATTTCTTGGTTGGTTGTGTACCATGAAAATTTCTAAATCCGTAACTTTTAAAGTGTATTCCTGATGAAGGATTTCTTCAGTGAAACGAATGTTTGATAAATCACTTTCTTAGTCAAATCCTTCCCTGACAGCTTTACCACAGAATTCAGAAATAAACATGAATTTCATTTCGAAATTTTCCAAAAGATTTTTGAGCGCAGCAGTGGTTCTCAGACCATCTGGCAACAGGCCAATGAAAATGTTTATTAGTTATCCTCCCTGTTTACCCAAATCCCCACTACCTCTTCCTGCCCCACCTCTTTCTCCTCTAAACCTTCCTATCAGCTGGGAACTATCATGTGAGTTCAGTGGCCTTCTATGGAAAATATTTGTAAAGGCACGTTTGTGTAGCTCTAGCACTTGGTGCATGCTCACATGTCCCCAGCAGTGACACTTTCCTTGCGAGTGTTTGCCGGAGCCTGGGGGCCTCTGGGCTGGATGGAGACGGCCTAAGCCCTCGCTTCACTGCGGTGTTCTGGTTGTCCAGTTTACCCCGAGCCCCCAAATCCTCTGGCTCAAATCCTTTACCTTATTTCCAACTTGCCATCCGTCTAGTTTGGGTGGTGGGGTAGGCCTGGCCTAGTTTCCAAGGGGAAGCGGTGGAAGCCCTGTTGTTGGTCGCTGTTAAAACAAGATTAGCCGACGCGTCAGAATTTGCACCAACAGAAGAAACTTTACTCATTCCAAAAGGTTCTTGTTTCTTTAGAAATTTATCTTTGAAATACACTGAAATGCACTGCTTTTTTGACTTAGTTCTTGGAAGGCTGTTGGGAAGGTTTTCCAAAGTTGTGACTGATAACAGTTACTTGGAACTGGGTTGAATAATTTTAAAAGAGAAAAATGAGCTGTTCAGGAATTAAATACTGAAAGCATGCATGAATATAGGGGATCCTGTTCTGATCAAGGACCTATTGATTCAGATGAAATGACCTCAGCAATGCAGCCCATATTCAAGGTCATTCCATGAGCAAGGATTTACACATGGAAGAAGGTTTGATACTTCATGTGATGTTCAGTCGAGTTCTACTGTTAAGAGGCCACATCACTTGTGAGCATGTTGTGTGCCACCAAAACTGTCATGCAGATGAACTACAAGTGTCTGCTGGGTTTTTGAGCTGAGGTAGGTAGTGTTGCCGCAGGAGAGGTCACAGGCAGAGGGATGGTCAGCCTGAGGATGGACCCTGTCTAACTGAATTAGAGACACTTAGTTACACACACATTTCAAACAGCCATGAACACACCAGCGTTTATCTGTACGCATTAAGTCATGTCTTGTCCGTGTTGTGGCTCATTTTGGTGCTGTTTCCTTGAGGCCGTCAACTGGTGTTAGTGAATGCCACCCAGTATGAACAAGGGTCACTGAGACACACTCTCTCAGGGATAACTGTTTCTGAATAAAAGACAAATAACCACAGCTTTCAGCTTTCGAAGTGTATATATTTTTTTTGAAATGCTGTTCAAATATATTAGTATACTTAACAGATTTGCAAGTTGTTTTTTTTTTTTTAATTGCACATGTAGGTTTCTAATTTAAACCCATCTTCTTTTTTAAAAATATTTTTTTAGTCATCGATAGATTTTTATTTTCTTTATTTGTATGTGGCGCTGAGAATCGAACCCAGTGCCTCACACATGCCAGGCAAGTGCACTGCTGCTGAGCCCCAGCCCAGCTCCACCCCCCAGCGCCTTTTGATCTTGAACAGTCTTCTAAGTGTAACTATCTGCTTCTCTTCCACTACCCTCTTTCAATAATCCTGTGGTACTTTGCACAGGCTTCCACGGTAGTCTCTTAAACTTTATAATTTTCCTAAATAAATCTGCTCCCAGATTAGATAGATGGCTTCCCCTTTGCAGGAAACTATAGCTCTGCAAATCAACTGTTTTATTTTCAATTTTAGCACAGGATCATATGCTACAGAATACGCTGCATGTTTAGTAGATGTACAACGTAGCTTCCCTCGCAGAGCTGTCTTGCTTAAATACACAGATAGTGAGGAAAAAAAACTCCATTAATTGCCTGATTTCAATGTGACATTCGCTCATCTATTAATTTGTGTGAAAGTAATATAAACACAGGAAATCCTAAGGCAAGTTTGACCTGATTTTTTTGTGCTTTCTACTAAATTCCACTTTCGAAGTTTAGACAAAGCAGGTCTTTGAAGACAGTTTTGTAGTCATTAAGTATTAGAGCCAGGAAACCTTACATTTTCTGCAGAACAATAAGCTTGTTTCACTGATGACCTTAAGACAGCACATAAATATTATTCTTGGTTTCTTTGAAAACAATGGAGTCCACTCTCCTTGGCTTATTGTTCTTTAAATATTCTAACAGATATTTTCATGAATAAACGAGGCTTTTTCCTTTTTTGCCTTTAAGAAAAATAACTTGGCATTTCTTAAAAATAAAAATTTTCAGTGCCTCCCTTTAATGATGATTTTTAGTGGCCCCAGAAATATAATTTTTTTTTTTGTACAGGGATTAAACTTGAGGGTGCTTAACAACTGAGCCTCATCCCCAGTCCATTTTTAAATTTTATTTACAGACAGGGTCTAGCGGAGTTGCTTAGGTCTTTGCTAAGTTGCTGAGACTGGCTTTGAACTATTGCAGGCTTGTGCTGGGATCTGAAATTTTAATGGCCCTCTTAAATGATTCTTATTTTAGTCAAGTTTAATGAACCACAAACAAATTTATGTAAAATTCTCTTTTGGGTTGCAAAGTGTAACTCCTTAGTAGGTAATTGGCATCTGTTTTTTATGGTTAAAAGAGGGAAAATGGGGGGGGGGGAAGGAGGCAGAGAGGGGTGGGAGAGAGGTTTTGAGGATTACCCATTGTGAGGGTGACGGAGCCTCCAGCAGGGTACAACGAATTGCTACAACTTGGCGTGACGCTTTGGGCATGCATCCATGGTATAGATGCCTTGAGATGGCACAGGCGTGAGGGACCCTTAATTCCTTTCCTAAGGATTTCTTTTTTTTTAATTGCTTAGGAATTTATTTTGAGGTTATAGAAATAAAAAGCAAAACAGGGAAGCAATTATATGAAGGTTGGGAAAGCAGGGCTAAAGAATGGAAAACAGCAAATGAGAAATTTCTGTGGAATTCACAATGTTCCCTTGACCTAGATAGTTAGTTCAGTTGTTCATGTTTTAATAACTTGATGTCATATACATTTTCAGTGTACATGCAACTTTTTTAAATTAATTTTTTAATTTATATATGACAGCAGAATGCATTACCATTCTTATTATACATATAGAGCACAGTTTTTCATATTTCTGGTTATATACAAAGTCTATCCAAACCAATTCGTGTCTCCATACATTTACTTTGGATAATAATGTCCATCACATTCCACCACCTTTTTTAACCCCATAGATCCCTCTCTTCCCCTCCCACCCTTCTGCCTTATCTAGAGTTCGTCTATTCCTCCCATGCTCCCTCTCCCTACCTCACTATGAATCAGCCTCCTTATATCAGAGAAAACATCATCCAATATGGAAAGCAGTATGAGATTTCTTAGAAAATTGGGAATGGAACCACCATTTGACCCAGCTATCCCTCTCCTCAGTCTATACTCAAAGGACTTAAAAATAGCATATTACAGGGACACAGCCATATCAATGTTTATAGCAGCACAAGTCATAATAGCTAAACTGTGGAACCAACCTAAATGCCCTTCAATAGATGAATGGATAAAAAAATGTGGCATATATACACAATGGAATATTATTCAGCAATAAATCAGAAAAAAATCATGGCATCTATAGGTAAATGGATGGAGTTAGAGAAGATAATGCCAAGTGAAGTTAGCCAATCCCAAAAAACCAAATGCCAAATGTTTTCTCTGATACAAGGAACCTAAGGATTTCTTCTGTGCCCGTCCTCCTGGAATCATGCTCACATGTGGCAGTGGGAGTGCGTTCCGGAGAGCTTTTAAGCAATGGCGAATCCCTGTGAAGGAAACAGGGTAGGGCAGGCATCGCCCTTCCCTCGCCCTGGGTAGGAGGGCTCTCCTGTAAGTGCTGGCTCTGCAGTCCTCAGCACACTTGGCACTGTTCCTTTGTAAATACTGGCTTTTCTCATATGCCAAGCCCCTGGTGACAGAGGCAGGTTATCTGCAGTGCTTAGAGGAGGGTGTGGGAAGTGGCAACTCTGAAACGTTTTTTTGTTATTGAACGTACAGGTCAGAAAGGTAAGGATGTTTTCAGTTATTGAGAAACACATATAAGACAGCACTTACTTTATGTTGTTACTTTAGGAATAAAGATATGCATGAAAATCCGGAAGTTTAATTATCATAAAGGCAACATGGCTTCCATTGTGACGTTTTCTAATGTTGCCGACTTAGAATTTTAAGTCTCACCAACAAAAATGTGTTGCCTGTGTAAAAAGAAAACAAAACCAGAAACACTGTTATATTGCTGCCTGAAACCAGCCATTTCAAGGAAAATAAAGAGGAAGACCACGATGGGCCTCAGGACAGGAGGTCACCCAGGACAGATGTGCAAGGGGAGAGGCTGGTGGGCTGAAGGCATCTTTGCAATAGGAGAGAAGAATAAGGCATGGATGTGACAACAGGAAGCAAGGGGTGCCACTCAGGCCCCCTCCTCCCAGATGTGTGGTGTAGGACAGTATGCTTCTGATATGTCTGATTAAGTTGTGCTTTATGTTATAGTAACACCAGACACATCCGCTCTGGCAGAGACCTGGGCTGGGAATGGGGGACCTCTGTCACTCGCCCTCCTGCATGCCAGGACATGGGATCCAAGAAGAGGATTGACTTAAGCTGCTCCAGAGGTGGAGCCGGAGCAAAGCCTTCTGGGTAGTGTTCCTGGGAAGCAGGAGTAGGGGGTGCATCAGGAGAGCAAGGGCACCCCTAAAGGGATGTGTGTTGCTGGCCATCCCCTAGGAAAAACTAGTTCTCAAGTCAGAGGGGGGCTAAGGAGCTGTGAATCCGGCTCCAAAATGAATGTGTGTCCATCAGCTCCTCCTCCCCAAGGTCCGTCCACATGCATAGGTTCCTTCACTCTGCAGGCTGGGCCCCACAGCAAGCACCCTCTCCGCATCGAGCTGTCTAGGAAGCTTTGGGCAGGAAGCCAGAGGTGGGTGCTCAGTCCTGAGGCTGCTGCTCACAGTTCACTGAAGTTGGTTGGACCTGGTCTTGGCAGGGTGAGGGCTGGGGCCCTGTGAGGGTCTGGAGTGGCACATGCAGTGTTCCATTTGCAAAGGCCTCGCAACACCCAGCCTGAGATTGCTGTGTTCTAAGCTTCTGTCCCCCCACACCCAGATATGTAGCTGCACTCTGTGGACAAATAGTCACACAAACAACCAGGGGCGCTGCAGCTCACAGGGAGCTCTTGAATGAACCGCAGAGGTAGAGGGTGAAGCTGATCATATGGTGCAAAAAGAAAGATGTGTAGATTTAAATTTATAACTACCACTGACAAATGTGTGCATAGATTCAAACCCTATTGCTGTAAGTTATATGAAAATTTGGGGGAAATATTTTCCTTAAGGCTGTTGAATTAAGTCGTCCTAAAATGGTTTGAATGCATTAGTTCATTTCTTTCACTAGTTTACAATGATCTGATCAAAGCCATCTCACTCTTTGAAAGTCATGAAATGTGCATTTCTCCTGAAGCTTACTGTCAAGCACTTTGGCTCAGCCTCAGAGACTATTTTCTAGAAGGAAGTAGAGTAACATTTTAATTACTTGGGTACAAGCAACTTCTACATTATTAAAAGGACTGATGTTTTGTTTGTTCCCATCTGTATTAAGAAACACGTACTATCAAATAGTCCCATCAATACAAAAGTCTACATATTTAGGAAATTCATTATTTTGAAGACTAAATTTAGTTAGGAAATACATTAATAAATAAACCAGTGTAGTAGGAACTGAACTTACAAGACCATGCTCGTGGTTTCAGAGAGTGATTCTCCTCTTTGTCCTTGAGACTCTGGGGAAAATATCTGTTATTCCACTGAATATTTAAATGATGCTTGTTACTATGAATGTGAATGCTGCATCTGAAATTTCACCCTTCCTTTTCTCTCTTTTCTCTTTCCCTCCAAAATACACACACACACACACACACACACACGCACACATCCATCATACACATCTCTATATGGTCATAGATATATGTAAATATATGTATTATAGAGTGCATGTATTTAAAAAGCTCTACATATACAGTTTAGATAAACATGAACTTGACTAATAACTGATGGGGGATTTGGCTTCATTGTCTGAGGGCAAATGTCAGTGATCTCTCTAGAAGTTACTGTTGCTACTCTGGTACCTCATGGTCTGGGCCCCACTAAAGCTCAGAGACCAGGTGCTGAAGGATGCCAAGCATGATTACTTGGTGGGACATAGATGCCACTATCTAAGCTCTTCTCATTGCAGAATAATGAATAACTGATTTTCAGAGACTGTTAAATTGGCTCGTGTGTGTGTTCTGTCCAGGCATTATTTCTAGGTAAGATTATCTTAATTGTACTTGAAAATCATTTTCAGTATTTATCCATTAATAGATATCAAACTTTAATATGCAATTTTAATAATAAGCACGGTTAGAAGTAGGTCCTGTCACATGTGAATTAGGGAGATAGACATTTGCATTTAGTAATAATAGTATATTATCATTAAATGCATACAAAACTCTCACAAATATACCAAATTACATGTATAGTTTATATATGTGCCTGAAAATCCAGAGTATTCTCATCATTTTCTTTTTTGTGGGGTGGTAATCCTGGGACTTGAACTCAGGACCTTGCAAACATTAGGCAAGTGCTCCCTCACTAGGCTACATTCCTAGTCCCCTAATCTTTTAAAATGTTTACTCGGAGATAACATTTACTTTTTAGCAATTAAAAAACATTGGCACATAGATTAAAAATCAAAAGTTTTACCAGACAATATTCTTACAAATTCTTGTCCAGAATGCCCATACTGTGCATGGCAAAGAGTAAAGATTCACAGAGCTGAACAGCCGTCCTCACTGTGCTCTGACCCCGCTACGCAGGCCTGGGGGCCTGAGTCTCTGGTAGTGGTTTTCTTGATCTGCGAGGAGCGGGCCCACGCTGCAGGCACCTCCTTCACCTCCGTTCCTCTTCATATTGACCGTTTCTGCTGGGTGCCTAGGTCTGGAGCAGCCAAGGCAATACACCTCGGGTCTTCTCTTCTGCTCCACATTCCCCTGCCCTCTCACCCTGCCCTACTGCTGATGGTGTAATCGTGATTGTCACCTAGTGCTCAACTTGTGCCTGGCTCTGAGCCGACTCCTTTGCTTTTCCCTTGTTTCCTGTCCCAGCGCCCCTCTCCAGGCCTCAGCAAACGGAAGCACCAAGTCAAGAAGGCCCTTCGGAGCACTCTTGGCCAAGGTCAGGGAGGCTGGTGCGTGATGTCTCCCTGTAGGCTTCCTGCTCTTAACCATGGCGCCTTGCCAACCTGGGGCAGGTGGGCAACAGCCCCCCGTAGCTGGCAGTGGGCCCTCTGCTCCTCCACCTGAGATGCCCTCACCTGCCTACCTGTTGGCAGAGGAGAGTGTTTCAAGAACTCAGTAAGGTTGACAACAGCGCCTCGAGTTGGCTCCTTCTTTACAGTTAGGGACCCAGTGGCTCTTGGGCTCTGGCTTGGCCTGAGAACAACCAAGCCATAATCCTGCACCTGTTAGGAAAGACACAAATGAACTCCAGAGCTAAATTTTATAGCTTTCCTCTGGCCCGCTTGCCAGCCCACTCTTTTTGAAACACTAGTCATTGAAACCAATTTAGTGGTTTGCTGCTAGTATTGAAAAGAGACAGAATGGAATTTAAAATCCCAAAATTTATCACAAAGAGTGAAGATAGATGCTCTTTCTTGAAATGTGTGTTTTGGGGGTGTATGTGTGTGTTTACTGGGTGGTTGTTTTGTGTATAACATTCAGAAACACTTGGCAGTATCTCCATCATTAGGATGGAAGAGCCAGGGTGCATTACCACCAAGCTCCCATGTTTGTTTCTTGTGGATGATTGGCTGTGTTCTGTTTACATATCACGCAGGTTTAAATGTGAAACAACCAGGCCTTCTCCACCTAGCTTTAAATTCTTCCTCAAATGAAGTCATTGCAATATCCTTGGCCAAGAGGCAACAAAACATGATCATTCTTCCTCCAAGTGGACTTGCAGGGAGAGCTGCTAATCCATTTTGCCGTGAAGAAAGGGTCTCCATTGCTCAAGCATTTTCTTTTCATTTTAGTTTTTTTTAACTTTTTCTTCCGTGTGTTTCCAAAGTGTACACCTATAACACAGCTTCTCCCAAATGTCACTAATCCTGCCTAATAAACATTTGACTAATGATCCTAAAGCCAGGAGAAAGCATGGAAGCCGCCTGGTTGTTGCAGCCCAGGATGATTTGTTCCTAAATACACACTAGCCATCTGCATCACATCCTACCTCGGGCTGTTCTCTCAACAATTCCCAGGCACAGCATCCTAGTCCCCGAAAGGAGCTTGGTAACACTCTCCCCTCCACCTGAGCCACCCAAGGTCCCTGCGTCCCTCTCTGTGTCCTGGTGCAAGCCTCCTCGGGCACAGCTGCTTCCACTCCAAGCCCCTCGGGTCTGGCTCCTCCCGGGAACGGAGGGATCTTTTTACAACATTAATCAGATCACCACAATCTCCTGTGGGGAACTTGCCAACACTGGACGGTAGAGCTCAGTGTCAGCTGTGTCCGCCATGGTGTCCCCATTCCGGCCTGGGCAACTCCACCCTCAGGATCAAGACGGCTTCCTTCACGTTCCTCAAACATGCCGAGCTCATTCTAACTCCACGGCACCTGCTTTCTTCTACTCTTTTCTCCTAGATATACATGCAGCTCTCTCCTCACACCATTTCTCTACTTGTTAAAAAGGCACTTACTTAGAATAGACCTCTTTCTTCTTCGCTCTCTACCCATAGCCCGATTCACATCTGCTCACAGCATGCATCCCTGCTGACATTTTGTCACCTACTTGTTGGCTGGTTTATCATCTGAGCTACTTCATTGGAATCCAGGTTTCGTGAGGGCAGGAACTTTGGCTGTCCTTAAAAGCAACTTTAATAATAAGCATAAATAAAAGTTTACTGCTGCGTGTAGGAGCCCAAACCGTTCTTGGCACATTGTAGGTGCTAAATCATGGTTTAATACATAAATAAAATATTTTAAATCCCCTACAAGGTTAACATTTGGATAAATAAAAGTGCCTGCAGTGAGACTCCGCACACGGTGCACAGTCAGTGAAAACAGCTGATCTCATTTGAGGCGGAGGGCGGCCTCAGCCGCAGTCCCTCTGCAGGCTCACTGGTTACTGTAGACTTTGCTCCCTGTGGCTGAGGGACTGGAATTTCCTGTCACAGGTGGGATTTTGCTTCCTCAAGCTCTGAGCAGCACCAGTGGTTGCTTCTTGACCCTTCCTTAGGGTCCTCTTGGAGAGGTGTCCCTGATGGGGTCACACCCATGCAGGGAGGTCTCCCTTGTGAGAAGTCCTCTAATTGGGCACCCTGGTTATCCCTTCCCACTTTCCTCACTTTGCCATGGAATGTGACATCTTCACAGGAGTGACGCCCTTGCCTTGGCCGTGTTCCTTTGGCTACCAGCCAGCCGCAGGTCCTTCGCATTCTGGAGGGGCGGGAATTGTGCAAGTAAGGACCACTGGGATGATCCTAGGATGCTCCCCACCCACCTGGCTCCACGTTTTAGTCTATGAAACCTCCCCCAGTGCTGAACTTCTCCCAGGTTCATCTTTTCTATATGTAAATTGGGATCAATCAGCTTTAGGCCTTGCTTAAGTACGACCTGCTGTAAGCACTCACGTGGGCAGACTGCGAGCTCAGTCGTTGTCTCGTGGGATGCAAATTGTTTCTCTACCGACTGATCACCTACAGGGGTGTTAAAGAATATGATGTGTTACTTTTCCATCTAGTGACAAACATGTGATGAAAACAACTTAGAGGAGGAAGGTTTATGGTGGCTTCTGGGTTCAGAAGCTTTAGCCCAAGGTTGGCAGGCTGCATTGCTGAGGTGAGGCAGGGCATCAGGACAGAAGAGCATGGTGGAGGAAAGCCGTCAGCTCACGGCAACAGGAAGCAGGGACAGAAAGTGGAAGGGTCTGGGGACAAGACGTACACCTCCAGGACACGCCACCTGTGGCCTACTGCCTCCAACTAGGCCCCACTTCCTAAATTTCAGCCCCCCGATAATCCATCCAAATTCTTAATCTATCAAATGGATCGATCCGTGGATGAGGTCCGGGCTCTTATGATTCAATCACTTCTAAAAGCCCCACCTGTGAACATGGCTGAACTGGGGACCAAGCCTTCAGCACATGTACCCTTGGGGGCACTTTGCACCCAAATAGTAATTGATGAAGTCAGTAAAATGCTTATCACAGTATTTGGTAAAAAGGGATTATACAATAAATGTGTAAATGACTGGAAGGGAAAGGAAGTTGACATTTATTATATAATTCTATATTATGTTTATTCTATATTATAGAATAAGTGCTTCTATTATAGAATATAGTACTTTTGATTGATGTCCTCATCATAAAAGAAAGATTTATGATATGTTTCTGAGCCCAGTATTTAGTTTCCATTGAGTTTTTATAATTGTCATTGAATCATAAAGGGAAAATCAGAACTCTAATCTGTTTGATTTTCTGATGCTTTTTAAATTGAAAAGAATTTTATTGAAAATATGGAAAAAAATTATCTGGACTAAACAAAACAACAAAAATGTATTTTTATAAAGGATATTTTGTTCTATGCAATAATATTGCTGAATGTTTTCAATCCCTAAAGATAAGTTGATAAAGAATTTAGAAAGAAAATATTACTATAAATATTAACTATTTCAAGTTCTTAGTTACATTTAAAATACTGTCAACTTCCAAAAAAAGAATGTGAAACAGCTTATAATAATAAATAGCAAAACACCAGAGGCCATTTATTTAGAGAAATAAAAGTAACTCTTCTCCCAGAAAAAATGACTGCTGGAAGAGAATATAAAATTTGCCTCTCTGTATTTTTTATTTTTAGCAATTAAAGCAAAAAGAAAGAAGAATTGGGATATAAATATTCTCATGAAATGAAAGATAAATGCATCTTTAAACTCCTTTATGGAAGAGAACCAATTAGTGTTCCACGTTTGTATTCTCTGGCCTTACTGCTTTGGCTCTTTGGCCTTAACCACATGGTTTCTGAAATGAACTGAAGTGTCACCAAACTCTTTTCCTGACAATTAAAAAGTTATCACATCAATATTGACCTAAGGCACATCAATTAATAAAGTGGAAAATATATTCCAGTAAGGGTTTGAGAAGGTGCAAAACCCTTCATTATTTGGTCGTTTCTCATGCCTACTGTGTAGAATTAAATCTCGATAGGGCCATTTCCTTAAGGAGCTAAGCACGGTCTTAGGAATGTTTACTCAAATATAACATTTTAATCAAATATTCTATTTACCGCAGGTTGATCCTAGTCTGAGAATCAAATCCAGACTACCAAATCTAAAGCTCTTTGTGTATTAACTTGACACTACAGGTGGAAAATTCCATACCCTACCTCAGGTGTCAGCTCTGAGTCAAAACAAGATGCCCTAAAAACATTGTTAAAATGACCTTCAGGATTTATGTATAAGGTGTATATGAAATGTAAATGAATTTCGTGCTTAGATTTGGGTCTCAATCTCAAGCTCTGTCATCATGTTTATTCAAATATTCCAAAACCAGAAAAACACCTGAAATCCAAAACCCTTCTGGTTCCAAGTGTTCCCAGCAAGGGATATTAGACCACTTAGGATTGGCTAAGGCACTGAGGGTTTGGCTGTTTCTCAGATCCTGGTCCCTGCATTCCAGGAGTTCACCAGGCAGCTAATTTGGGATTGACTTCTCTGACAACTCTGAAACGTCAACATTCTGGGGAGGTTTGACTAAAGATAAGATGCCATAGTTGGTATCTGTTATTTTATTAACCAAGCCTAACATACCTTTTACCCAGACTAACAGGGCTGTCCAAGTTCTGCCAGAGTGTGTGCTCACAGTAGATCCAAGATTGTCATAAAAAGATGAAAATCTTTGAATTCTTGATTTTGATCCCAAGGTCTGTTTTTTTAGAGAGTAAAAGAGAAAAGCTGGCCTAAATATGTGGGCAATTGGTCATTTCAGTCACTAAAGGTCCTCAGTATAGGTCTCAAATTTTCTTTTGAATAATATTCCATGATAATGACCTTACCAAAATAAGTTAGTAGGAGCATGTTTTCCACACAGGCTTTAATCATTGGATGCTATATTATTAGTTTTGGTCTTTGAAATTTGGAGAATATGAAAGCGGAGTCAACTATGTTTGTTTCTATCCTTTTACCATCAATTAATCAACAGGTGCGACTCCCGGGGTAAGCTACCGGCTAATAATGACCCGTTTCTGCAGCGCTGCGGACACGTGCCACACGTTCCTCTGGTGGAGGAGATCTAAAGGGCTCCCTGATTCTGGCCTCGTCCCTACACAGCTTCTCCCCATCTTTCAATGAGGCTCTAATTGGATCCCGGTGTGAGCAGGCCGTGTCCACGCAGTGGAGGGTTCAGATCAGCTGAGTTTAATCCAGAGCCTTATCCGCGTGGTGGGCGGATCACCGAGGCCTTTAAAGGCCCGGCGTCCGCGGGCCGGGCGGGGTGTCCAGAAGCGGCGGGGGACGTGCGGAGGACGTGGCCCTGTCCACGGCTGCGGGCCGAGGAGAGGCCAGCAGGTCTCAGTCCTGCGACCCCCAGGAAGCAACTCTGCCTAGACTCGGGAGCTCCCAAGAGAAGAAGACCGGCCTCAGAGGGGCCTGCGCCCTGGCCGCGCCTGGGTCCCCGCCTGGAGGCCTCGGCCGAGTGGCTGCGCGGCCCTGCTCCTGCAGCCAGACGAGGAGGTAACGCGTGGGCGCTTCCGAGTTGGGGTAGCGGGCGTAACTGTTGCGGGGCATGCGTTTCAGCAGGGACTCTCCACAAAGGACCTGGCTTATTAGATCCACTAAGAGAAAGGTGAGTAGTCTCACGTTTTTCTTAACTTGGTCAACATACAAAGGTGACCAAGTCTAGCTCCGCTCGGAGCGCTTTCGGTCCCTGTGGACGGGCATAGAACAGGGGTGACTCTGAGTAGCACCATCAAGTTGCTATGTGGGGCGTTCAGAAGAAGATAGTCGTGAACAGTACTGGACCTTTAGAAAAGGAGGCTTAGATCAGGGCTGGGGTGGAATTCACTACGGGCATGCACCACCCGGCATCTGGTGTCACACAGTAGGACTGCAGCTCCATCGGTGTGAGACGCAGACTGGGTGTAGACCACGAGGCCATGCCAATATGCCCTGCCAGGTGTGGTCCATTGCCACAGTCTGGCTGGGCACAAATGCCGCAGTCTGGCTGGGCACACAATCAGGAGCCACCACACGGCTTGTAGATTCAAACAGCAACTCTTTATTCCCGAACTCTCACCAGCCGTCTACAATCACGTTCTGGGGAAATCCACGTTCTCTGCCCAAATCCACGTTCTCTCCCAAATTCACCTTCACTGGGCTTCTGTCTCCCAAAATATACTGTCTGAATCCCGTGAGAACTCAAGGGGAACTTAGGCAGCAGGATACGCCCTATTCCCAGCAGGAATAATCTTAAACCTTAAACCTGGAACCTAAACTGGGAACGCCCTAAACCCGATTATGTTAAACCGGGAACACCCTAATCCGCCCTGGTCCTTGAGCAAGGTCAACTACATTCAATGTCACTGCAAAATGTCAGCAACATGGGGTACGCTGGCAAGGAAATTGTCATACCTACTTGGTTAATGGCTCCCAGCAGTCCATGAGCCCTTAGGAAGACCCAAGAATGAAGGGTAGCGAGCAGAGGGGGGAGGGCAGGGCAAGGGACGCGACTGGTGTGGCTTTGCAGCCCGAGGCCAGGGCTCTTTATCCCGAGTGTGATTATGGTGGTGGCCCCACAGGAGTGGTAAGTCACAAACTGTGAGGTGAAGATGAGGAATCTAGGCTGGAGAGTCTCGGGCTAGAGGAGTAGGCGAACCCACAGAAATCCCCCGGGGAAAAGAGCTGCAGGCAGACCTGATACCAGGTGTGCCCTTAGAGCAGCTCCCCCTGAGGGAGGGAGGCTGGAGGGGAAAGTAGAGGCTAGAAAACAGGTGCAGAGAGGTCACGCTCAAAAGAAGGGAGGCTAAGAGGAAAAACGGAAAAAGCTGTAAGCTTTCCAAACAAAGGAAAACTGATCAGACATTGGCGGCAAAGTGTCTTAAAGATGGTAAACCACTTCAGTGGCTGCAACATGGTGCAAGACTCGACTTTGGTTATTGGAATGCCAGTGGTGAGTTTCAAAACAGTTTCAACTAATGGAAAAGCTGCATAGCAATAAAACATTTAATGCCCCTGAACTCTGAATTAAGGTGAGGTTGAGAGACAAGAGGGGGAAGATGTTGACCAAGCCCTGCAGGGAAGGGGGGTGTCATTTTTCTTAGTAAACTGTAAGAACAGTGAAGTGCATGGTCTCTAGTAAGAAAAACAACTTATATAGAAGTTTCTGGTAGGCTTGTTGGGCTGTAATCGGTATATCCTCTTCACTTCTGCAGAAACATACCCAGGAATGACGTTGCACATGTCTACATATGAAATTAATTTCTCTAAAAATCTACTCAATAATTTTCCTTAGAGACTAAAAACACTTAAGTATAAATTCACTTGTTGTAAGCTCCTGAAGCTTATTCTGAATAACTCAGTGTAGAAATAACCTTAACATCAAGCTATTGGGTGACTGCGCAAGAAAACAAATGCTGAAACAGTTAAAATTGCAGGCATTTTCATCTTAAGTCAAGGTTATGGCCACTGTAGCCTGTTGCAGAGAAACTTAAACACTTGTCAGTATAATTGGGGTAAACTCGATGGGGTCTAGAGGACAGATGCTTGTATTCAAGGTCTTTCTAATGTATTCACATGAATCAAATTCCCATTTCCCCTAACACAATAGGAGGCTTTTTCTGATGCTGTAGTTGAAGGAAGACTAGTCACAGTGTTAATGAGTGAAGACTGCACTCATTGAGGAATTATCTAGAGGCAGTATGGAGCAGCTTTTTGCTAACTATAGCACAAAAACTGCATTCAGGAGACAAATCCTAGGTTCATAATACAGGACATGAAGAATGATCTGAAAGCTCTAGAGCCTGGGGAAAAGTTGGGGTATTGTGCGGGAAGGTCAATATAAGGCTGACGCTGGGGGTTTTAGAAGTCTAAAATTTTTTTTTTCTTGAAATGCCAACAAACTTGCAACACAACATTTTGGATTAATTCCTGAAGGTGCTTCTTGGCAATCCTAGGTAGAACGAATTCTCACATGCTCGTCTCAGTAGTTCTCTTCACGTGTAACTAGGAAGAGGAGCCCTGTGCAGGGGGCTCCGTCCAGCATCCACTTGACCCCTATACCCCTTAGGTGTCATATCATTAGTTTTTGAGTTGATTCCTGCCTTATGAGTGCTACAGATGCTGGTGACACTGGGCCTGCACACCCAGGGGAGCAGCTCTATAGGACCTGCCCCACACTCTCCAAGGTGTAAGGGAACTTGACAGCTGCATTGGTGTATCTTGTTCACTGGGAAGGGTTCACCTCTGAAACCTGATGCAGTCTAATGGTTCCACAGTATAAAGACTACTTCTAAAGTCTAAATTTTTATTGTCTTCACATGATACTTCTAACATTTTCCTGTGGGGGTGGCATTGGGGATTTAACTTGGTGCTTTACCCCTGAACTACATCTCCAGCACTTATTTTCGAGGCAGGGTCTCACAAAGTTGCTTAGACCAGCTTGAGTTGCTGACACTGGCCCTGAACTTGATACTCCTGACCCAGCAGGCTGAATTGCTGGGATTACAGGAGTGCATCACTGTACCTAGTTAATACAGGCTTATTGAGGAAATTCATGTCTGAAGTTATGTAATCATTCATTATTTCTGTCTTCCAAAACTTTAAAGGTCGGGAGTTGTCAATCTAGATTACTGTGGTTTTTTTATTTATTTTTATTTTTTTATTGGTTGTTCAAAACATTACAAAGCTCATGACATATCTTTCATACATTTGATTCAAGTGGGTTATGAACTCCCATTTTTACCCCAAATACAAGTTGCAGAATCACATTGGTTACACATCCACATTTTTACATAATGCCATATTAGTGATTGTTGTTGCTGTGGTTTTTTAAAAAAACAAACAAAAAACTAGGTGACTTAAGCAAGGTGTTACATTTACTTGGGGGCAGAACTTGAGTTAAAAAACAAGCTCTCCTGACTATCCCAGAGCTTAATACTGCAAGAATAATGTCACAGCCAGCAAGGTAGGTCTGTAACCCTGGAAGTGTCAGCAGCAAAAAGCAACAGTGCACATCTTCGGGATTGTGGGTGTCAGGAAGAGGTGGTCAGGAGAATCTTGCTGCAAGATCTGGGCTATCCTGAGTGATTCCAAAGGCTGAAGGAAATTGAGGTCCTGGGTGGGGTGTCTTGGCACTTGGGTTGCCTTATTCTTATCTAGGTACAGTACTGAAGTAAGGTTAGAATTATTTTTGTTAAGCAAGGTTCTGGCTCAGGAGTATGTTCTGTGTTCGGGAAGGGTCCTTATCTCCGCCTTCCAGCTGTTCCTGAGGGACGTTGTCTGTCCTCCTTGGTCATACTACTTCGTTCGGCCATTGTCTGTTGTCTATGGGCAGGTCTTGTTTATGTTAAGTGGGAACATCATGGCCTAGCTGTAAGCTGCCAGTGCCATTTGTCACTTTCTCAGTCACATGCAGGACAGAGTATGCTTACTCTGCACATCTAGATGGCAGCATCTGAACCGATAGATGAAGTAGTGTAGAGGAACGTTCCAGATCAGCACAGGATGAGGTGAATTGCCCCACAAAGCTGTGGGCTTCCTGCTGCTGCCATGGTCTGCCAGTTGGTCCTCTGGTGAGAGGATGATCAGAATAAAGCTGGTGTCCAGCTCAGATCTTTGTATTTGATCTTTAAACTTGCCAGAAGCTCTATTGGAAGAGATGGTTGTGACTTAAGTCTTCGTCAGGTTATCGTAATTAGACATCAGCTTTTGCTTCACTCTTTCCAGCTCTGTTCCTCTCTGAGGGCAAGAACTGTAGCTCAGATTCCGATGTCGGGCATGCATGATTTTGTCTTGGGTTTTACACTCTGTATTTTGGGAAAAAGAAGCTTTGTATACACCTCCCCACTAAAACATGCAGCATGTTAGCAGAGTCCTTGCACAAAATGATGACATGTGCACTTAACACCTAAGATGTCTCCAGCCCTCCCTCCCGGCAGCTGCAGTGTCTCTCCTTCTCCCATCCCTGTCTGTCGGGACACTGTTGTCCATCCATCACATCTGAGAACTCAACCCTTTGAAATAGCCTTGATTTGATTTCTTAGATAATGATGTAAGGTCTAAAATCGGAGTCGAATGCTATGTGCTACCTTGTTAGTTGGAGCAGCCAGGGGGGCTCAAATGCCTGAGTCCGCCCCACTCTGCTTCTGTGGGTCAGGTCTCCTGGCCGACAGCCCTCATGTTAAAGGGACCTGTCAGTTTCCTGCTTACCTCTGGGTTTGTTACCTGCCAGCTCATGAAATTATCTGAACGCACGTACCCACTTCCCTGGGGAACCTCTTGATACTAAGCCTCTCCCTGCACTAGGTATAACAGTCCTCAGTACCGCCATGGCCCTGTATGGATCAGCCTCTAGGATGAGTGTATCACCGCTAAACCCACAGTAGCATTAGGGGTTGTGTGTGGCCACCCCCCAGCCCTAGGGCAGAGCCCTTCCCTCTGCACTGGGTGGGGGAGGTGGGTAACGAAGGCTCCTCTACTTTCCCTAAAGTGAGACATTTTTTCATTGTCTATTTCCTGCCCCTGTTTGCCATGTTGTGGTTCACACGGGTTATTTCACAAACTTGACTCCTACTGTGTACAGATTTGGATTGTTCTGTAGTTTTTCTAGGTTGTATTGTGGCCTCTTACAAAATTGGCACATCTTTTTTCTAAACTTACATCCGTTTGTTTCTGATCATAAACATTTTCCTCTAAGTGAAATGGTCTTTATTAAACCTGAAGTGCCCTGGGGAGAAATCTCTTGGATTCGCCCTGAAGCTGGATAGTACCAGGGCTGAGCCACTGGGAATGAGTCCTGGGTCCAGCCGGGGGTTGATGCCCACCTGGTTGTCCCCTTTACCCCAGCAGGCTTACAGGGTGGCACCTTGAAGTCCTCTCGGCACTGCTGAACACCTCGTGCCACCAATGAAACAAGAATGTAGCTGCTGCATCATGGCTGCAAACGACCACAGGTTTGGGCCATCGCCAAACTGTATAGCTTTCAATGAAAACAACTTGGGTATGTGCACAGCTAGAACTACAGAGCAGCCAATGACCACTGTATACTACAGAAGATTTGAAACCAGCTCTCTGTTTTCTTATTTAATTCTCTGCATATTTGTCAAGTTACCACATTCTAGTTTCAACCTACTTCATTTAAACTGGCTTAGTTCTAATATTTGGTCTACCCTTACATATAACAAAATTACTAGCCTCTTGCAATGTAAATGGTAAATCATATAATTCTTGAATGAATAATTGAACTTTGACACTCAGGATCTACAATTCTATTTCCATGCACTTTGCTGTACTAGAAAACCCATTCAAAGCAGAATGGGTTTTAGTCTTATCTAAAAAGATCTTATGATTTTTTTAAACCATCATAACAGATTATGATCAACATTATCCTCGTTCTTCATTCTTCAGTATAACAAGGGGGAATATTAGCCCGATTTCTACTCAAAGGGCTATAGATTATTAGCATTTTTCAATGACCATAAATTGCTAGTTTTTTAAAACAGTATTCACTGTAATGTAAAATTAACAAATGTTCAGCTAACATAAATTACTTAGCTAATCAATCTTCTCTAGATTGTGCCATTTATATTGAATCTTCAATTGCACTTTCACATTTGATCTTAATTACATTTGTTCTTCACAGTGCATATCCATTGCTTACAACTGTCACTTTCTGTGACAACCTATATAGGGTTCATAACATGGGCAGGACCCCTTCCTACTGCCACCTCAGTGGGGCATAGGTCCTGCACAATTGTTTTTCTCTTGGACAGACTCCCTGCAAGGGTTCCCTAGTTTCCGGTCTCAGTCAAGTTGAAGCTCCTGTGGATGAGGAGGCTACACCCCGCAGGTAAGAAGCATCAACAGGAGTGATGTAGAGGAAGAAGCCCCACGAGGTGGCAGTAGGAAGGGGGCATGGGTGTAGGCTTAGTGTGCATGGAGACATTCCAGGTCGGGAGGTACACAGGAGGAATCTAGACTTGAGACCAAGGCGGGGAAGGCTGCTCTACCTGGGCCTGGGCCGCCTAAGCTCTGTAGGCCTCTAGGTCGAGCTATTGCAGGAGGAAACGAGCTTGTGGGGAAAGTAATACCTAGAAATGAAGGAACTTGGGCCTGTGGGGAGATGGGCCTGAACACGGTGTTTCTCGAGTCTCTAACTTGTTCTGAGACTTTCCAGCAAACATCCAGTTGATTCTGAATCTTCCTCCTTTCCAATAGTCTCATTTCCTCAGCATGCCTGATCTTAATGGTGTTACTGGTACTGCTAAAATAATTCATGTGTTACTTGTCCAACAATTTTCAGAAGTTACTGGAACACACGACATCTTTCCTAATGATCGTGTCAGCTTTCCATGACTGTAACAAAACGCCCCAGATGACAATCTAAAAACTGGAAGGTGGACTAGGGTTATAGCTCAGTGGGAGAGCCCTTGTCAAGCTTGTGAAAGGCCCTGGGTTTGAGCCTTGGCACTGAGAACGGGTTTATTTTGGCTCTGATCTTGTGGTCTCCGTGAGTGGTCGGTCCATCACTTTTGGACTTGACGGTGCATTGTGCTGGAGCACATGGTGGAGGAAGCCCTCGACACTATGACAAAGTGAAAAGGGACTGAATCCCGGTGTCCAAGGGCATGCCCTCAATGACCTAGCTTCCTCCCTGAAAGGTTCTAGTGTCCCTGGTGGCACTGTGGACTGGGAACCACACCCTCAACATATGAGCCTTTCGGGGGCCATTAAGCTAAACACCAGCAGGCATCTAAAATGGCGTAACTAGGGACTCCATAAGCTCTTTCCAGGGGAGTTTGAAGAAGGCATTGAAAATGGGAGGGAGAGGTCATTTCATTTTGATTTTTATGTACAAAGACATATACCAGAAATGTTCTGAATAACACTTGCTTTGAACTGTCCTCACAATCCTGTGAAATAACTTTTTTATAATGAAGGAAGCAGGCTTCGAGAACTCAACTCCTAGGGTGTATGTGGTGAGACCAGGAATGATCCCAAGCCGGGCCAACTGCTTCATGGCCTCATTAGACACAAAGATAGTAAGCTCCACCACTAGTATCATTATTCTATCATGGAATTAGCAATGTAAAAATTGTTTTGGGAAATACAGCAGACTAGAAAATTGTAGGCAACTTTTTCATATATGTCTGAGATTTTTCCTCATGTTAAACTAAGTACACAGCCAGACCACAGAAGATGTAAGGCCCTAGAAGTTAAAACATGCTCCAAAATAAAACCAAGTGAAAATTGGTCCGTTCACGTCCTTGAAAGGCTGTAACTTATTCTACAATTAAATATCTGAAGAAGCTGACATTTGCTGTGTCCCTGAGATTCAGAGCTCAACTTTCCAGAAACATGTTAAATTGAATGCAGTGTAAATGCTGATCATAATACTAGTTAGAAGGTATTAAGTTTTCTTGTTCATAGGTTCACTTCTCAAATTTGAAGGTAGAAAGTTTTCTGTCAAACTACGTTGAACACTTCTCTCTAGAGCCCCCAATTTCTTGACTATTCCAGTTGACTTCCAAAATGTTAGCATAGAACAGTAGCATGGAAGAGTTTTGTACTGAAAATATCTAATGAGCTTATTATCAACACTTGTGATTGGGGGACTTGTGCAATCATAGCATTTTCAAATAAGTGCTAGAATTATAAACGCCTAATGAAGTCTAGGGTTCACAGGCCTACAGAACCTACTGAGTCTAACCCGGGATTTATGCATGTCCTATGGTAAAGCATTGAATGTATCTTGCATTAGTTTGCTTCTTGCGAAGATAAAAGCTGGTCTATACCTACCGTGTAAGGCTATCTTAAAGGTTGAGTCATTTGACACTTAGGTTTGAGTGTGAATGGTAGTTACGTAAATATAAGTTATCACTGCTATTCTCAAGTTTTTTGGTCTTGCCAAAAAGAATCCTGTCTGACTTGCTCTGTAGTCTCATGTGCTCTTTGGCTCTGAGACGGTAAAAACTGACTAGAATTCTGAGAAACCCTGTGCATTCCAGTTTCTCTTCTGCTGCATAAGCCATGTGTTACTCAAATTGGACGCAGGTGTTTGTCCACACTCTTAAAACCACATAAAAACGGAGAAAATGGAGCACAACAAATTAGCCTTTGGGAAACAAAATGCTTGGCTTTGCTTTCTGTGTGTCCAGGCAGACTTCTTACTGCCTCAAGTGACACATGCTTGAAGATTGAGACCCGCTGAGAGCTAAGCATAAACTACTTGTAGAATTCTAAGATTTCCTATTTTCAGCTTTATTGATGCATTATAATCGTACAATAGGATTAACTGTACATGTACACAATGTAATAATTTGACCAGTATTCCCCTTCTCTGTTCCCTCCTGCCTCAGTCTTTCCTGTACTATGATTCCTCTTCAATTTTCACGAGATCTTCCCTCACCCCTCTTTTCCCTCTTCCTAATTGTCATGAGAGAAAGACCCTTCACAAATTTAGGCTTATTTTTCTTAATGTTCTCAAGTTCCAGCCATTGTCCTGGAAAGGATGCAATTTCATTCTTTATGGCTAAATAAAATGCCGTCTGTGTAGACATACCACATTTTCTTTATCCATTCAGCCACTGGCAGGCATCGATTTGAGTATGTGAAACAAAACTTGCATCACTTTGTTAGGATTGCGCATCACAACCAACTTTCTTCTAACGTGCTGTTGAACACAACTTTCTAAGAACTTTTGAATCCAAGTTCATCAGGGAGGTTGGTCAGGAGCTTTCTTTCCCTAATGTGTCTTTATCTGGCTTTGATATGAGGTGGCTTCATATAACTTAGAAATGTTCCAAATTCTATTTCATTGAATAACTCAAGAACCATTGGCATTGGTGGTTCTCTAAACATCTGGTAGAACATAGAAAACCAATCTGGTCCTGGGCTTTGCTGTGTTGGAAGCCTCTTTATCACCGCTTCAATCTTATTGCTGCTTATCTGGGTTTTCCCTGTCTTGATTCAACTGTTAGGTCATGTGTGTTCAGAAACACATGCATTCTAGGTTTTTCAACTTACTGGAGTGCATTTTCGACATAGTCCTTAACCTAGATTTCCATGGTATCTAGTGACTTCTTTTTGTCTTAATTTGCATTTTTTTTTAGTTTGGCTGTCTTATCAACTCTTCTGAAGAATGAACTCTTCCTTGATCCTTTGTATCTTATTTCATTTTTTCCCCTTTAATTTTTAATTGTCTCCTTCTGGCTTTAGCACTGGTTTGTTTTGCAAGGGCCTTAGAAGGCACCATTACATTTTGATGTCAGTTTTTCTTGTGTAGGCACTCATAACTAAAGTTTCCTCTTGAAACAATCATCATAGAGGCTTCAGTATATTGTATCACTAGTCCTAGTATCTGATTCTAAGAATTCTTAAAACTTCTATCTCCAATTCATCATTCAAAAGTGTATTTTTGAATTTTCATGTATTTATATAGCTTATATAGGGATTTTTGGTATTTCATTCCATTATCAGATACAATGCAAGGTATTATATATCAATTTCATTTACTGAGTTGCTTTGTAGCCTAAAATGTTCTATTTTAGAGAATGTTCTATGAGCCACTGAACCAAAGTGTATTAAGCTATTGAATGAAATAATCAATAGATGTCTTCTAATATTTTTCAGGTCCAAAGAGTCTTTACTAAGTTTGTCTGGATGACCTAAGTTTGTCTGGATGACCTATCTAATGGTGATAGAAGTGTTAAAGTCTCAGACCTGTGTACAATATTGAGTGTTTAATTCAAGCTATGTCTGTTTTATGTAACTAGTCTCACTGACCTTGGGGGCATAAATATTGATTATCATGTTAAGATTATTCCCATCAATATTAATCAGATTAACCTGGGAAAAATTCTGTTATAATTCTCTTGCCTATCTCATAGAACTGAAGCAGGAATTTACAAGGTCACGATTGTCTTGTGGTGGTTCTACACACATGACAACATGTTTGGTCTGGATGTTAATCAGGGAATTTGTAGCTGGAAGAACTGACATGTGAAAGACTAATAAAGAACAGAAGAGGGGCTGGGGTTATAGCTCAGTGGGAGAGCATTCATCAAGCATGTTCGAGGCCCTGGGTTCAATCCTAAGCACCACATAAAAAATATATTGTGTCCAGTTACACCTAAAAAGTTAAGTTTTTAAATTGTTCAATATGAAGTGTCATTTTGACTCATATTTGGCTTGAAGTTAACTTTGAACATGAGAATAGCTACTCTTGCTTGTTTTCAGATTCCATTTGCATGGTATATCAGTCTGTTTTTTCACTTTTAGCCTGTGGCTATTCTGCCTATAAAATCTATTCCAATGAACACATTTGGTTCTTGTTTTTAAACTCATTCTCCAGGCTGTCACTTGTTCTACATTCAATGTTTTTAGAGATCATTCATTCTTAGTTTTTGATTTCTAATGTTTAATTTGGTCCTAAGTAGTTAATGATTCCTCAATTGAGATTTGTTCACTTGTCGTTCTGGGACTTCATTTTGTGTGAAAATATTTTCTACGGTGCTGACTTAGTGGCCATCAATATTATCTTGGAAGCTTTCTATTTTCCTTCAGTTCTGAAGAATAGCTTTGCTGGACATAGCAATCTGGGTGGGCTGCTATTCTTTAAGTGTAACATTCCATGCCCTCCTGGATTTTTAGAGTCTGCTGAGAAATTTGAAGTGATTCTGATTGGCTTGCCTGCACATATGACCTGGTAACTTTTTTCAAAGTTTGAAAATTCTATCCTTGATTTATATGTGGGGCATTTAGTTACAACGTATTGTTTTTTTTTTTTTTTTTTTTTAATCTACTTAGTGTTCTGAATGCTTACATAATCTGGATAACCATATCTGAAGGTTGAGAAAAACTTATTTTCCTGAAGGAGTTATCCAGGTTTATCCAGGTTATCAACATACATCTGTCAACCCTCCTCAATTCCAATGAGTCTTAAACTTAGTCTCAATGCTACCCCAGAATTTTTGTGTATTTTGGCTATAATTACTGCTATAGTACTTCCTGGTTGTTGGTTTGGCCATTTTGTCTTCCAGATCTAAAATTGTCTTCAGCATGATCTAGTCTATTGGAGAGACTTTCAGATGAACATTTAATCTGATTCACTTTCATTTCCAAGGGTTTTTTAATGTTTTATTTCTCCATGACCTGTACTGACTTCCTTAATTCAGTTTCTGTGTTGAGTACATTAATCATTTTTATAACTTACTGAATTTCTTCTGATATTTCATGTACCTAAACATTCTGTATCTGTTTCTGGTAAAACTCGAACGCTAGGAAGTTGTGTTAACTTTGCTCACTTCTCATATTCCTGTGCTGGTTTTTATGCATCTGTTGGGGTGGATCTTCATTATACCCTCAGGAGTGGGCCTTCTTGCAGCACAGTCTTCTCACTTGAGCACCCTAGAGCAGTCTAGACCGAGAATGTTTATAGGTGTTGTACCCATGGTTTTTGTATTTTTGTTGTAGGAGTGAACGTTCTTCAGTGTGAACTGAGGGTCTGTTCCCTCTCAACTTGGACTATCCATTGTCTTGGATTTTTTTGTATCTTTGTATTGAACTACAGCTGAAGTTTGGCAATTTGTGGAGTAAGTTGTAATGTCTATGAGGTAGATCTAGTAAGAGTCTCCACTGTGAACTTGTAGTGTTCTCGTGGGTTCACAGGTTCTGGGCACATCAAAGAAGGCGAACAATTGCAACAAAAGCAAAAAACATGTCACATCAACCTAAGTACTTGGTGTCAATTATGACATCTACAACACTATCACAGAAGTGGGAATGGTGGTATCAGTAAATGCCAACAGCTAGAACAGTAACCATGAACTAGATCTGGCATTTAGGTGAACGGTTGTCAAATATGCCATCCACATTACTAAGAACTGCAACATGACGTGGGCAGTAAATCGTAGAAAACACATAATTCAAGATGGTAAAAATATGGTCTTAGGTTTTTTCTTAATGAACTATATATTTAAAATGTTGGAAATGTGAAGAGAATGCAGAAGAGATAGCAAGTGATGACTATCAAAGAAAAATAGAAAAAGTAGAGAACAAAAGAATTTGGCAGTCAGTGAGAAAGAAATGAACCAACCAAAATACACAGCCCTAACCCTCAGAAGACAAGGAAATAACTGCTGTAGAAAAAATGCTAAAACAAGGGAAAATATGTAAATGCATATCTGCAAGAGTCGGCATACAAAGAACACAAAAAATAAAATGACTTGTAATGATTTAATATTAATGAAAAACGAAAGAATTGCCTCTACTGAGGTTTTCAACACTGTCAGAAGATAGATGGTCCTTGCCTATGCTCGACCTTTGTCTCCTCTATGTACAGAGGGTGAGCTCAAGGACTGGGATTGTAAACACTCTGCTTCACCTCAAATAAGGCTGAGTGGGATGAGGATGCTGCGGGTGGGAGTTCTGTCTGGATCACGCGCTCCAGGGTGGGGCTGCTGCAGAGCTCTAAGGGGAGCTCCTCAGCTGTGACCTCGGTCTAGTCAGGTGCTAGGGACTCTGTTGGCTTGTCTGCTCTGGAGAAATTGGATCAACACATGGCTAGGGCCCAGCAGTTGCTGATCTCTGCTGGAAGTCTCTTGGGAGCCTCCTAAGAATTACCTTGGCAGGCATGGTAGCTAAGCCCTACACACTCGGCTGTCCACCGGTCCCAGGCTTGGTCCCTTAGTGTATTCACACCTGTGCGTTCCGATTCCTGACTCTTCAGCTGGTCACTTGAGCTCCTGGACTCTAAAGGAAAGCAAGCTGGACTCCGTTTTTCTGACTTGACTTCCCCTGGGTACAATCTTCTCTGTTTCATGTTCTGCTTGGTGTACACCCTAGGTCACAAGGTGTGGGCATTTACCAGAACAGTATGGCAACGTGTTCAGGGAAGTGGCAGCACAGCCTCAAGATGGTCTCCGCCTTAGCGCTCGGCTGGCCACTTGAGAAACACAGGGCACTCTGCAGACACCGGTTGGCTTGGCACCTCCAGATCAGCTAAACTTGGCTTCTCTGATCTACAGGTATTGCTGTCAAGATTGTCCACGGGTTTACTCACCTTTCCTGGTGAAACTGCCAACGGCGGCTGCTCCATGCAGCTCGGCTCCGATACGTTTTGTTCTCTGTGCAAAACCTAGATTTCCTAGTCAGAAAGTGATATGGAATTTAGGTAAATTCCCTCCCATCAACCTCACTGAGAAGCAGCTTGAATCCCAAGTTGTAGGGCAACGGAAAATGCAGCCTTCCTCTAACCCAGCATGTGAATCCGCCCGATGGCCTTTAAATGGACACTACTTTCTCTTTTGGGCGGGGGGAGATGTAAAGTTTATGACGCTACAATGTTTTATCTGGAATACTGTATTTCTTACCACTTTAATAAGCCCTCTTCACCGAACTAATTCATATTACATATGAAACATAAACAATGGATATTCTCCGTACTTGAGGTCCCTCTGGAATTCTCTGTGGGGTGGGCTAATTACATTAGGATGATTCTAGTATATTCCGAGAGAAATTGCAAATGGGAAAACACAAACCCACTGATCTCCTCCAAAGCTCGCTAGCTCCAACATTCATACAGTCCAAGTAACTGAGCAGCCTTAACTTTCCATCCCGTTTTCCACATGATCTTGGCCTTTTGCCACAGGAAGATGTGTTTCAAGTGGGAGATCTTGGACAGTTAGAATGAACTAATGACATCTTCTACTTGAATAGTTCTGTACTTTAGCTTCTGCTGTCAGCTGTACATCTCCCTTTTACTTTTGGAGGCCTATTGCAATTAGATGTGTTTTTAGAGTAACTCTGAAACCAGTTACTCAGTGGACTAAATATCTTAAGTTACTCTGCTCACTGGGCATATCCCTTTGTGTGCAATGTCAAAGGGAAGATAATCATGTTCTCTCCTGTTTTTTTTTTTTTTTTTTTTTTCCTCAAATGCCCTCAGAATGAGCTGGTCATCTTTAACCGTACACCACTCCTATAAAATGCTGTTGGAATGATCCCCAAACTTCACTTTTGGGGCATTTTGTATGTCTTCTGCAGTCATAAATACTCGAGTCACAACTCTCTTGTTCTTGTAGTACCACAACCAAGTGCAAACCCTGCTGCAATTATGCTTTCTTCCATGTTACTACACATGTTGAATTGTAGATTAATCCTGTTTGATTTGAATTATAAAATCTGCATCTAAAATGTATTCTTACTGCTGACACCTGAAGGGAACTTTCTCCATCAGTGTTGTGACTCCCCAGCAAGCTGGTTAGTAACTTGTCATACGACGCATTGTACTTCACATTAACCGTGCATTTGTTGCCACTTCGTTGAATTGTTTTGGTGATGAGTTTTGATTTTGATACTGGGAGAAATGAGACATTGACGTAGTAGAGCAGTGATTTGGATCTGAAGCTAATGAATTTGGTTGTTAATGAATTCCAAATAAGAACTAAGGATTTGAATATTTGATTCACAATCTGTTCTAACTTGGGGTCAAAAAAAAATGATGCCCTGAACCCACATTCTCCTGGGAAAGCTGCTGAGTTGATGGTGCAGCATAGGCTGACAGTTCACGAGCACCAGGAAATCTGATTTATAAGAGACTAAATTTTAGCTAACTCTTGCAAAGGGAAGGAAAATCAAACCATGCCTTATCATTTCAACTATGGAAAAATATGGTAAAATCTTGAAAGCCTCCTGTGACTGGACAGCTCTTACCAATTTGCTGTCTGTATTGGTGGCACTGAGGAAAGTCAACTGTGATGGCCAGAAGTCGACTTCAAGGTGCCTTCTCACTGGAACAGACTGGGTTTGCTCACTAAGCCCAGCTGTAAACGCGTTGGGCCTCGGGAAGCCCCCGTTCTACACTGCATACTCGGGTTCTGAGGAAAAGCAAATCTGGGTCTGCCTCCTACCAGGAGCCGTGAACTCGATGAGAATGAAGAGGCAAGGAAGGAGTTGGCGAAAGCGCAGGAAATGGCAGCAGGAAATGGAGGCATATCAAGGGGACTAACGTTTACTTTCATGGATAAAGAAGTATACTATCCTCCTGTATTGTGATACTAATTCAGTTCACCAATACGCAAATCACAATTTCTGGGCTCAACTTTGCCTTTGTGTAATCATCTTATATACCTGTTAGCTTTTATTCTGGTGTAATCTTTAATTTTCATGGATATTTTTATGGTATATATTTCTAAAAAAAAAAATGGCTTTCCTCGTGGTCTTGAAGGGTAAGTTTATAGACTTGTGAATGGCATAATACTTTCCAAACAAGATGGTTTTCCCCATTTTTTCACAACTGAACATGCTGAGGCGTGGTTTGTTCAGACGTGCAGGGTGTTGATCCCCCCATCCCTTTGTGCTGGGAGTTCCAGCCCAGGGTCTTGTGCCATCTCTTGTTACTGGTGAAGATGGGATGCTGTTACTCCTCTGGCAACTTCTTATTTGTAGCTCTTCAGACTTCTTCCTAGCATTGTCTAGTGTTCACTTGGTAGTGTAGATGTTTTTCTGTTCAGCACTTAAATTACTTTTTTCATGTTACCTCTGTAATTCTTGAATTCTTGGCCACCTTTTTCTTAATTCTGGTCTCTTCCACTTTTTAACTTGGTCATCCTATATTCTAAATGTGCCTCTTACAGGCTGTAGATTTTTTTCATGATAAAACTATGGGGTTATGTTCTGATTACTTTTAATATGGGCATGTGGTGGTAACGGTCCCAGTGAGTTCATGCCCATGTATGACCCATTTCCCTCGAGTGTAGACTGACCCTGCGGTTTGTTTTAATCAGTTGAATATGGCAGAGGAGGTGAGTCCTTGCTCCCTTGATCAGACATGCTTCAAATAAGACTGTTGAAGATTGACATAAGCTCCCAGTGGGCCTTGAAGTAGATGCCCTGCTCAGGCCTGCCTATGGAGAGGCCATCTGGCAGGGAGCTGGGGGCACCCTCGAGGACCTGGGGCCTTAGCCCTTAAGTTGCAAGATGAATTCTGCCCACATGAGAACTTTGAAGAGCTCAAAATTCAGAGACTGCCAAGCTAATGCCTGTCGTCTCGAGGCCCAGCTAAATCTCGCCTGCACTCCAGACCTGTAGGAAGAAAAATGAACATAAATGGTATGTTCTGAAATATTTTCTTCAATGAATATATTCTTTGCCAAAGTCTATTAATACACCTATCCCTTTTCAAAATTGTGACCTGCTTGTGTTTGTTGGCTACTATCTATTTACCGCTATAAAAAGCCTAGCAGTATGGACTTTAAGAACTTGACCCTCACGAATGTCGTTACATCCTGAATTGAACCTTCTGTTACTGTTCTTCCCCCTGAAGGGCTCTTCTCAGGATTCATGTGGTGTTTGGAATCTGGATCAGCGGGTTTATCATAGGTAGAGGTTGACTTCCCCTGATTGCTCCAGCTGGTCCCGAGTCTGGCTTTTATCTCCACCCTGCAGTCTCTGGAGCACCACACAAGGAACCACATCTTGCCGAGGCAGCACAGGGACTTCTGGGTGGCTTTGGGACCGTCAGACCTTATGCCACGTGGGCTAATGGCATGACTCGTCCCCTGGTGGGGAGCTTTGGTGCCCTAGTCCTCAGGCATCCCCCCCCCCTTGCTCTTAAACACAGCCAAAGGGCAGCCTTCCTGCTAAGGTTTCGTCCCAAGAAGGGAGTTGTCCCCTGGTGCCTGCTTGTAGGTGGCGAGGGCCTCAGGCTTGTCCCTGCACCTCCGCCAGTCCACTGTCCAAGGGAGCCAGATTCCCGGTGCTGGTTCCCCTCCCTGCCAGCCTAGCACACGGTCGTGCTTGTTAATTCAGTTACCACATCTGCAGAGGCTTGTTTTGATCATGGTCAATACTTCTCAACTTCGTCTGTATATCAACCAGCTAGAGCTCGTATGACCTGTACCACAGAGTGGGTGGCTTCAACGGTACCCTCAGACCTGAAGAGCAGAAGGGTAAGATGCAGGCGAGATCAGGGCGAGTTTTTCAGGCCTCTCCCTTAGCATGTGGTAGACGGTCCTCTTCTGTCTTCACATGGCCTTCCCTTTGTGCCTGTGGCCTAATATCCTAAAAAGACGCTTGTCACATGGGATTAGGGCCCACGCTAGTGGCTTCACTTAAATTGCCTCCATGAAGTCCCTGTTGCCAGAGTAGCACACGGAGTACTGGAGGCTTCACCAAGAGTCTTGGTGGTTGTAACTCAGTTCGTGGTAGTCCTTCTCTAAAACTGACCTAGCCCCGTTAGGCATGGGGTACACGTTGCGGGGAGGAGAGAAGGGAGTTATCTTCAGCTGTGGGGTGCTGCTATACACACTTCCCGGGTGACATGGAAATTCATCTGAGACATCCTCTCACTTTTCCCTTAAAATGCAATCTGTCTTTATACTCCTGATTACTGTTAATACTATCATCGTTTCTTAAACAAATGTTGTCTGAGATGGTTCACATCTTAATGGTAAAACTTGGTCATACGTGGAATTGAGACTTAAGCCCTGTGGCCCAAGTTTGAGGTTATTCTTTTTCATGGTTAGTATAATCACTGGGATTTGGTGCACAGAGCAGGAAACTGCCATGTTGGTTCCAGTCCTTTGTCCTCATTTGTTCTAAAGCTGGACATAGCTGATTGTTGAGACCCATCTGTTCTGGTTGGCTGCTGCTTTGGGAAAACCTTGAACTATATGCTTTCAATTAAAAAAAAAAAAAAAGGCAAAATTACCAAATAAGAGTTGACTTTTTTCCTACTGTCAGCTATTCCTGGATGAGTAGAGCAGATATTTGTGAGAGACTTCCTGATTATGCCAATGAAAGCAAACAGAATTCAGAAGACCTGAGTCTTCCATGTCTGGACTGTTTCTCCACTGGCCTCGAATAGGCTGTGGTCCACTCCAACACTCATCTGGCATCTGACCTTGGGTATGTTGCTAGGTCTGTGGCCCCTTCCAAGAGGAACATGAAGGAAGCCAAGGATGGTGGGGCTGCCTCAAAGACTAGGGTGGCCGAGGAGGGCCAAGAGGATCGCCAGTTGGCGCTGTGAGCCGACCCACTGACAACATCTGCTTACCAAGTTCACTGACTTAAAAGCACACTTCTGACCTTAACGATAGGATCTTCTACTTCAGTGGTGTCCCCTTCCTGGCCAGGGTGCAGGGTGTGACACTGGGCATTGACTGCGCTTGTGTAAATGTGGCTTCTGCTTAGTCCTGAGATCCACAGGGCACCGCCTTGCTGCCTAGTGACAGGAACTTGACTTCATGCACCCCGAGGCCACTCCTAAGGCTCAGACCACTTCCTGGTTCTTTCCTGGCAGCCTTAACCAGCTGTATCCTCCCCCTGTGCTCCTTTCATTTCTCTGTATTCACTGCAAAAGGGGATCTGTCTCCCACGAAGGCGCCCATATTCCTCCTAACAAGGTGTGATTATGAACAGCAACAGAAGTTAGCAAGTTAGATTGTCAGTAATCTTAATCACGTAGTTGATGTGGTTTTGGTCCATGATCAAATTTGACTCTCGTGAAATCATGGAAGTCTCAGTGGCACCTCTGACTTTAAGTTCAGAACCAGGGAGATGATATGTAACAAAATATGTTAAAATTCTGACTTCAAGTTATACTGACTGTCCTTTTTCCCTTTCCAATATGAAACAAAAAGGGAGCAATAAGTTTTTCCATGTGCATTTCTGAAGACTTCTTTTAATCAAGATCTTTATACAGAATGGAACTTTTTTATGGTGCTGGGGATTGAATCCAGGACCTTGTGCATGTGAGGCAGGCACTCTACCAACTGAGCTATATCCCTAGCCTTGGAATGGAACTCTTGAATAATTTCTTGCACATTTCTCCAGAATTAACTATAAAATCTCCTAATGGCTTATCTACTTGGTACGTCTAGGATGCCTTGTATAAACAGACTTTGGTTATAATCTCTAATATTGTAATGGGATATTAAATTTTAACTGGCATAATTACATTTAGATAAACACTGTCAATCTTATGACTTATCAAATTTTAAATTCTCTATAAAGTATTCCTTTCCATAAAACATAAGAACGTTTTTGCCATTTGTGTAGAATAAACTGTTCTCCGCTTGGTAACTAAACTCAATGGTTTTACAAATTGTTGTGGGGAAAGATGTTAAATCTGAAGTGAATGACCACCTTTTGAATCTAGGATTCCTTTACACTTTCAAGAATTCTCTTTTCAAATATTAGAAATATTTTAAAACATCAAACTTCAGGCTGTCGGACAAGTGCATCCTCTAACTTTTCTTTTTTTACTTACTAATGCCACTTTGGAGTATTCTTGACCCCTAACACCTGATACCCCAGCCTCAACAGTGTTTCCTCCTTCCTGCTTCTTGATGCAGAAGTTAATCTTACTTTGCCTTAACAATGAAGGGCCACCTATGTATGGCGTGATTGACCTTGTAGATGCAAGTCTTGAGCAGACCAGGAGGATGGCATTTTTAAATGGCAAAAGATCAATCTGAGCACCTCTCTTCTACTCAAAAACAAATCGTCTGAGTTGAACTAAAACTACTGTCATGGTGATAGAAATTAAGTAGCTTATTGACTTATTTTCAACATGACCATTTTCCCTCAGGATTCAAACACCCTCAATTGTGGCTTATAGAAAAATGATCGGGCTGGGGATGTGGCTCAAGCGGTAGCGCGCTTGCCTGGCATGCGTGTGGCCCGGGTTCTATCCTCAGCACCACATACAAAGATGTGTCCGCTGATAACTAAAAAATATTAAAATTCTCTTAAAAAAAATCAACGTTGATTCCTACTGTAGTAATCTGTATGCAGAGTGCTTGCAAGTCCAGGACCTAGCATCAAAAAACCCTAAGTATAAAATCAACTTGGAGACTTATTTTGAAAGCTCAACTTCAATTTTGACACAGAAAACATACTGTGTAGCAGACACTGCCTCATACTGCAGAATGAAAACTTCAGATAATGTGAGCACTGGCACTTGTAATCGAGGCAGTGAACCGTTACAGGCAGTAGTTCTGAAGCATGCATAGAAGGGATACATCCAGTGTGGAGTTGCAAAGTTGCCCTGGATCTCATGGTAACCACACAGCTGGCATAAGAGGGCTCACCTGGATGCATGTGGCTGGAATCTCAGTGGCAATTCTAGGTGGAGAGCTTAGTAAAGGGGCTAATGTGGGCAGGGCCACAGCATTTAAATGGCTAACTTACATGTTAAACAGGGCCTTATCCCAATGCCTCCGTAGAAGAGCTTATACCACAGGCTGATTCAGGATTTCCTGAGGTTTAATAGAAAGAAATCCAGGCTTTCTGTCAATAAATCCTTAGTTTTCTCTGTAAAATATGCTCTTAAGGCATGACTGTAGAATATTAAGTGCCCCTCCAGACAGTATTCAGTTTCTTAAGAATTTAGAGTTTACCTGGACTCGACTGAAATCTCATCTTTCAGTCTGACGCCAAAGCCCTATGACCTCAACTCTGACCATGCTCGAAGTGTGACAACTGAGCTGCCAGTGGGAGGTCTGTCAATGCTAGAGGTCTCCAGGGGCCTTTCCCACCCTGTGACCTCCTGAAGGCTGCCCTACCCAAGTTCTGAACTGCTGCCTGTGTAAAGCTGGGTGGTGAACATCGGGATGAAGCAGGCTTAGCTCCAAGTACCGGAAAAGGACCCGGTGGTCAAAGCACAAATATAGCATTGTATCCATTTCCCTCTTTCTACCATGTAGAAAGGTCCTGACCTTTCTCAGGAAAGAATATCGAAGCATCATGTAAACCAGCCTTTTAAATGTAAAGGTATGTGCAGATACAGAATGATCCATCCAGTATGAATGCCCACTGCGGGTCTGCTATGGGCTTAAAAGCTGTTCCCCGTGGAGTGGCTTTTTATTCCATATTCTGTGTAGCCTAAGTATTCATGATAGTTTCTATTCAACTTATGCTAATAAGCTAGAGACGGAAGTACATACATCCATACCTACCCCTAGCTGATGCGTCTCAGTTTAAAAATGATCTTAGTATTAACTACGACTTTATATTCTCTGCCTTTTCACCAACATGTGTTGAATTGTTTCATGATGAGCAGTATTAGCTCGTCACGTGCTACTTAGACACAAAATCAAGGTTTATTCTGTAAGCACTAAACAACCTTTGACTACCTTTGTCCTTGTTTTCTTCAAAATGGCTATTTTGGGCTTAGGATTTGTTTCTTGGCTCTGGAAATAACTCAATCTGTCATAGCAAATGGTTAAGCTACACTCACATTACCTAGTGACCAAATTCTACTGAGCGGAAATTAATTGCCTTCAGGATCAATGAGTTCTTGTAATAACCAATCAATTAGCATGATAAATATTTCATAGCGATGGAGAAATGTGTATGTTAAATATCATTCATGTTAAGTTTTTTCATGTGAAATCAATTCAACTCAGATGACTTCAAATCAAGGATTCATCTGGAAAGATGGCAGTATGTTATGAACCATGATTCTATCACTGGCTTGCTTTCCTTAAAGATTCAGACTTCACCTCGTTTTCAGAAAGTAGATTGAACTCGGCTGTTGCCTTCTCCTTTATGGTTGTTGCAAAGAATAAAGCCACTTGCTGTCCCCTCTGGCTCATCACTACACTTGGATCTGTCACTTGTGAAATTACCATGATTGTCCTTCTCGGCAAATTCAGGATACAATGGCTACTTCAGTAACTTCAGTTACAAAAACTGCAGTTGTTCTTGGCTAACAATGGTGTCCCCTAGGACCAAATCCAAGTCTTATTTGCTCTGTGACAGGATTTGGTGCTAAGCACAAGGCAGCCGTATGGTTACATGCCTGATCTGGATACTCAACGTGCTAGGTTCACACACTTAGCCCACTTCATATTTACGAACTCGAGAGGCTCAGGACACAACTGGCACTTGTCTTACTAATGTGATGTCATTGCATAGTCATCAGTAATTCAGCAAAACCTTCAGACAGAAGTTGAAGCTCTCATAAACGAGGCTTTAATGTTGCTGAATTTCAAAGGATCACTTAGACTCCCTTCCACTTTGAGATGGCATCAGGAGGATTCTGTAAAAACTTAGTCAACAGCTTACTAAGGGCTTGTTATTGGAACTGAATGATCAATGACTTGGTATGTAATAACCCATTTCTCTGACAGAATGGAAAGTGCACTGCCTGCAGTTATTATACGCGACATTTGCTTGTGAAAAACCAACTTTGGTATGACTTGGGATTAATTTTTCTACTAAGTAACATAAAAATATTAAAATTTTTTACCTGAGAATTTTGTTTGTGACACTTCAAAGAGTGGTGATGATCAAACTTGATAGATGATTTGGCATATAGAATAACTAAGGATAACTTCTTAGAAAATATGGATAAAGAATCATTTAAAGTGAAGCTTCGGTTTCAAGAATGTTAATAAAATACTAATTACATGAGTTTTCACATGTGCATACATGGAATCCTGACAGTCTTGTGGCTGTACATGATGGAGTTGCCCAGGTTATACATTCATATGAACACAGAAGGCAATGTTTGAATCGCCGTCTTTCCTATTCCCGTTCCGCCCCTTCCCCTCACTCTCCTTGCCCATCTGGTGAACCTCTGCTTGCCTCCCCCACCCCTGGCCTATTGAGTCAGCATCCATGTCAGACTATTCAGAGTTTGGTGTGTTGAGATTGACTTATTTCATTTGGCATGATAGTCTATAGTTCCATCTACTCACCAGCAAATGCCATAATTCTTGATGGCTGAGTAATATCCCACTATGAGTGGATAGAGAAAGTGTGGTATGTACATCTATTGAAGGGGGCACCTAGGTTGGTTCAAAAGCAGCTATTGGGAATTGAGCTGCTATGAACATTATGTGGCCATATGCTGATTTTTTTATTTTTTCTTTTTAGAGTCCTTTGGGTACATACATACCAAGGAGTAGGATAACTGGGTCAAACAGTGGTGAAATTATGCTTGAACCTGTCTCAAGCACAGGAAGCAGGTGACAAATTGCTCTTGTGGAACTAGGGGAGGACTGTGATCCAAGGATCTTAAAGCTGCAGGTGTTTCTTTCCCTTTGGATTCCACACTGACAGGTTATTGTAGGTGTTGGGAAGAGGAACCTGCTATGGTCCCACCAATGTTCACAGGACCGTCCATGACACTTAGTGAGGTTGTTGACATTAAGCACACCTATGCTTAAGGGAGCCACTCACAATACCCTGAATAACAAAAATATCTAGCTTTTTGAGAACTGGAAAAGACTTGGGAGGGTAATTTGGGATATTTCTGTGGAATGAGGCAAATAAGGATATGTTGAACTTAAGGAAACCAAGCAATAGTAAACTACTTGGGAGGGAAGGGCAAGTGAATCTATTTCTTGGAACAAATAGTGATTAAAACACAATCTTCACAAACCTAGCTTCCTTGGCGCTAAAGCAGTATGATTTATTCTAATAAAGAATTTGTAAGTTGATTGTGAAGAGTAGGAGGAGGGGTTGAGTACACTGTTTAAAACCCAATAATTTCCCGTAATTGCCTCAATCTTCTGCCTGCTTAGTGAGTGCCAAATGGAATCCACGTTTCCTACCAGGCACAGTGGTGGTAACCTCAAGTGCCTTAGCCTAATTGTTATGCTATGAGCCTTGAGATACAAACGTACTTGAGCAAGTGTTCTCACTGAGCCTCCTGTGAGTGGAGAGGAGCCCAGTTCTTAACAAGCCCCAGTGCGGATGCTCTCCGAGGCTGGAATGGCAGGTGTGCTTCTGGGTCAAGATAGCTTCTGGACTTCTCTTGCTCTCAGCACCCATGCCTCCTGATTAGGTATTCTGAGAACCAAATTCCTGTTCTAATAATTCATTTATTCTTTAATACAACTAAAGAATCAACAAATTGTATCCATTCATGCTACACAGAGCAAACATGATCCTTTCCCAATTCATTACCTTAATTGCATCTACTTTCTCTTTGGGGATTGAACTTGGGGTGGGAGAGGGGACTCGACCACTGAGCCCAATCCCCAGCCCTAGTTCGTATTTGGAGAACAGTCTTACTGAGTTGCTTAGCGCTTTGTTTTTGCTAAGGCTGGCTTTGAACTTGATCATCTTGCCTCAGCCTCCCAAGCTGCTGGGACTACATACGTGTCGTTGCACCAGGCATATATTTTAAAGTGCATCATTCAATACAATCTTGTAGGAAACTTAGTTCAGAAAGGTACAATGGATAAATGTCATAATTCTGCCAACTAAAGATAGTCAACAGGACTGTATTGAACAGGAAATACAACTGGATATCTCAGAATTGGAAATGGTAGTTCATGGCATAAGACAAGTTGTTAATTAGCATCTTCTGTCTGAAGTATAAGAAGCGTTTTGGGAGTAATGTGAGATAATGTTAAGTTTTTTCTTTGAAAGAATTTGACCAGTATGCTAGTCAATGGTCAACTTTAGCATGGAGCCACCTAAATTTGGCATGGATTATGTCCTTTTTCTCCCCCGCCCCGTGCGGTTTCTTACAATGGCTTCCATCTAGTGGTAAATGTTTGAAATTCACTGCCTGTCCTTCTCCCACTCTGGCCTGTGGCTCTTGGCTGCTGACCGCCTCTGTAGAGTCAAGGAAAGGGCCCCCACCCAGAGGACCCTTGTCCAAACTATGCTTCTCTAGAGATCCTCACCATAATTGTTCTCGGGACTGTCTTCAGGTGGAGTGTCTGCAGAGACAGGGTGACTGGGGCCTCCAGCCTGGGTCTGGAGTCTGCACAGAGGCGTTTGCATCTCAAAGGACTGTGGTCAGGTCCTCTGGAGCCAGCTGGTGGGAAGAAAGGGGGAGGGGGACTGCATCTCCTAGACTGACTTCAGGGTGTCCTTGGCCTGAACTGAGTGCCCAGAACAGTGAAAAAGCTGCTTCTGTGACTTCCACAGACTGTAAGCCCCTCCTTACACACTGGGTATAAAGACCTAAAACTTGTAACTTGGGGTTCAGAGGGGTGACTTGATGGAGGCAAAAAGCACCCCCTTCTGAACCTGGCTGCAGCTAATAAACCTGCCCCTGCTATTTCTTGGGGTCCAGCCTTGCCTCTCCGAGTTTACCGCACAAGTTAGTGGGCAAGTTTAACTTCTGTATCGGCACTAGTCGAGAACCATGCAAGGCTTTCCCTAAGATGCCACTCCCTAATCTTATTGCTAATTAAATACAGGGAGTGAGCGACAGACGGTGTAATCCATGGGTGGTCTTATGATATGGATGTTAACCCACCACTTAAATCGGGGTGCTTGGTGATAGCCGTTACAGAGCTGGCCAACATCTCAAGTGTTCCTTTAGTCTTGATAAACTTAGTAGATGACATTGTTTCTTGAACATCTTATCCTGTGTACGATAGTTAAAAACAAAAGTACAGGGACTCCTCACAGCGACATCTAAAAAGATGGACTCCCTCAAGACCCGAGACCCTGTGCTGATCACTGTTCACTATTCCTAGAACTAAAAATAGCTCCACCTAAAGTTACAACTGGAATCGGATCCTGGGTCAGAGCCCTTCATGGTGCTTTTGGATGTGCCCTCTTTGTAGAGGCAGAAATATTATCTGACTCGGTCTCTTACACTTCAGTCTAGTTTTCCACCACAGGGTACAGGAATAACAACTACTCCTTCACTTGACATTGAGATGGACTGTGCTCATATCACTAATGACCGAGTCCCCGAAGGAGAACTGATCCTATGTGAGCCTTGCCTCTGTGCGTGGATTACGGCACTCGAATTGGGGAAGCCTGGTCCTTCTCTAACAGCCCAGAGGCCACCGTGGGTGGCCTTCCCCCTGGGGCCATCATTTTGTCCTTCGATCTTCAGGTCCAGGGCCTTGCTGGACAGTGGGATGGCCCCTTCTCATCTTGGCGGCTGTGCCCCACTCTGCATCCGTGTTGGATCAACGCGGGGTTAGAAATGCACGCCCTTAGTTACTGAGGAAACCCACGCCACTCGATCAGTCCAGGTCTTCGCTGGGTCATCTCAAAACAATGAAATTCTTCCTAAGGTCCCAACTTAGCTAGGCACTGCATAAAAAGCAAGTGAAGATACATCTCCCTATTCCTTGAGCAACAAAGGCACAGTAGATGACGAGGAAATCTACTTCATTAGGATTTTGGAATAGGATTGAAATAGCTTTCTAAAACTGATCATTGGCTGCTTTTTAAATGTTCAAAGTTGCAGAAACTCGAGTTCAAATGCCTTCCTCAAGCCACTGGCAGTGACTGCACAGACCAGGTCTCTCTCCATGACAGATTTCTGACTGGAGTATCTAAGGGTGGAAAAAGCGGTGCCAAAAAGTACAGCACTCAGTACTGAGCAGATGCTCCCCAGGGGTTGATGTGGCCACAGTTGACTTCCTCCTGGCCTAAGACTCTCCCCCACTAGGGTCCTGACAGCTGTTCTAGATCTTTCACGATGTGGCCAGTTGGCCACACATGACACATGTGCATACAGACCCAAAAGCTGGTGTTCAGAGGCTGCTGGTGCTCTCAAAAGACCAAAGGTAGACTTAAATCTTTCCATCAGTATATTTTTGACATATCCTCAGATATTTCTAAGGTAGCTGACTTGTGAAGAAATTTCATTGAGTCTAATTTTGTAAAAGTAAATACACATAAAATTTTGTAGGGCTTAAAAGGCATAAAATAGCAAGGAGTTCCTCATGGTTCATGAGACTGTTGTATACCTTATGTTTCAAAGTTAATATGAACTTCCACTGAATTTTTCTTGTTCTAGAAGTTCTTATGTTTTTAATGGGTGAACAAAACTTCATAAATATTCGGCACCCATAAGGAATTTCAATAGAACCTATCATAGAGCATATTCTGAATGAGGATTTTCAAAGTTTACATGCAAGTGAGACTAGAATGTGACCTAAGGTCCTAATGTGACAATGGAGGGAGACTGTCCTGGTATCTGTGCATGTGTTTATTTCCTTTTGGGATGGATAAATAAAACCCACATGAAAACTTCAGTCATTGATTTCCCCCAACCTGGAAATAGACTGCCTTGGCATTCTATCACACTTCTAAAAGTAAACTAAATTATTCCTCTATAGAAGGGAGAGGTAGCTAATATTAGGATATTGAGATGATTGATGCCTATTAGTTTTGCTTTACAAGTACTTCTTAGGACTTCAATAGGTAGTTTTTTTTCCTCCACTTCACCACTAAGGTCTCAAAGTCCTGGGCATTCATCACTTGCACAAGCGGCTCAAACTAGGAATTGAGGAAGCCAAGATTGAGTCTTGGGTCTTCGTATCTAAGACCCTTGTTCTCTGAAGAGAGTCAGGAATCCCTGAATCATTGGAAAACATCTATTAGACCCTGGAATCTAGAACTTTTTGTAAGACTTGGTCTAAGCCTGGTATGGTGGCTCTCGTCTGTAATCCCAGGGGCGTGGGAGGTTGAGGCCGGAGGATTGCAAGTTCAAAGCCAGCCTCTGCAAGGGAGAGGCGCTAAGCAACTTTGTGAGACCCTGTCTCAAAATACAAAAGAGGGCTCGGGGTGTGGCTCAGTGGTCAAGTGCCCCTAACTTCAATCCCTGGTCCCCCAAAATAAAATGTTGACTTAAAAGGGTGAATAGAAGTTAAACATTTAATAGGCTGGAAAAGCTTGTATGGTATCTTTAATACAAAATATTCCTTAACTTTATGTAAGAATAATCGATTCTGATCCAGTTTTATGAGCAAGTTTTTCTCAAACACAGCAGCGAGAATGTGTAAGCCACAGGTAAGAAGTTAATCCTGGAAGTCACTGAACATGTGACGGTAATGAGTCCCCCTAGTTGGGGGAGGAACAGCATCAACAATTAATCATAGTTGGAAATTTCTAAAGTTCTTTGCCCCAAGACAGGTTTCTGGTTGGTCTGAGCATGTAGACTCTTGTTAACTTGTGCTTCTCATTTGGTTTTCTTCCAAGCAAGATAATTCTTAGGAGTTAATACATCATTGATATTTTTTCTTTACAAATTTTCCAGATGGTATGTGCAGGAGTCTACTTATTGAAAATGATACATGAAAGAACTGCTTTAAAACATAGTGGTGACTTAGCATTTACTTGGTAAGACTTGATTAGAGCTCACATCGAACATGCACAACTCAAACTTCTATTTCTGTCAGTTTTAATCAACAGTGACTTCTTGCTGCTGATTGTGTCATTCAGACCTAAATTCATGTTCAGATTCCTTTTCTTAGATGAATTGGAATATTTTAAAGGCTTGGTAAAGTACATTTTGATATTCTTAGTGTCTGCTAAAACCGGGCACATTCCCCAGTATCAAATGTTGCTCTGAGTTCTTATCACCTGTTTTATTTGAAGTTTCTACTAACACCCATGCTATGTTCCCTACAACAAACTACTTTTCTATTTGTTTTGCTAGAATTATTTAAAACTAGGATTTTCAGGAAATCTCTACCCAACTTTATTGAGCCCTCTTATCTGTTGGTGGCTTATTAGAATCAACTTGAGATCTGCAGAACAGAACTCTGGGGTGATGCCATCTAGGGACATGGCTCAGGAAGGGGCAACTTGAGGGTCAAGGGGATATAGGGGACTTAGTGGCTGAGATGTGCACTGTTGGTCTGAAGGACAATGGGATTGGCTCGTACAGAGCTTGTTTAGACTTCTGAAGATGCTGTCCATCCAGGCCAGTCTTGATCAAAGAGACAAGGGTGGATTGGAAGTCAAGGCACAGGGCAGCAGAGTTGATCTTGGGAGCAAGCCCTTCTGACTAAAGGGACACAAAAGTAGATCTCCAGGAAGTCTTACCGAATGCTGTGAACTATTTATGCCACTTTCAGACATATTCTACCAAGGGCATAGTCACATGGCCGCACCTTGGAGGACAGAAGACATTTAGCTCATAATGGCAATTATGGGGAAAAGGTGGTGACAGATTTTAAAAACGACTAGCAATCTGCTTTGAAGGCCTGTTTTTCCACTTGTTTTACTAGTGGATAGAACTTGTCATCTGAACAATTTCTTGGGTTTTAATACATTCAGGGACCCCAGTTGATGAACACGTTTTTTCTACCACAGAAAACCAGGGGAGAACATGGTTCCTTAGAATATTCAGGCTCTTAGTAGGTGTGGAACCCTAAGTTTCATGTTAATTGGGCAAAAGAAAGCTCTTACACAAGACATCTTGAAGTCATTTCAGTTTGAAGAACACAAATTGCTGTTGTGGGATATCCTATATCACTCTTCTACTACAAAGTAAAAGTTGTAAGTTAACTTATTTGTAGATGTCTCTTTGAAAGCTAATATTTATCAGTTGCCATACTTGGTTTTCAGCCTGAAAAGGAATTGATGGTTAAAAAATCTGTGCTAAACTGACCCAATTCTAATTGCCAAAAGTTTTTTTTAAAAAAAAAAGTTAGAAAAATAACCAGTTCAATAGGAAGTAACCAAATTAGAAGCCTAAGACTGTAACCCTGTAAGACCCTTGCTGTATAATCTACCAGGACTTTGCCCTAAAATCCAATAGTCGGAGGTAATTAATGAAGTTAGCAACAGAACTCGCATTCTGAGGCTATGAGACCATGACATACAGCGGGTGACTCTAATGTTGACTTCTCATCCTTAACGTGTGCATTGGCTTAATGGACATTTTGGAGGCTTGTCAGACACAATAGCCTGTGTTACCAGAAAAGCTCCACAGGTTCCCGGACAGTGGTAGATGGGGTAGTGCGGATTCCACTGGATGGGTAACATTTCTAACTGACACATCATTTTAATAGTGGCTAAGCCCAGCCTCGAAATGTCACTCGTGCACCCCAGGAAACACTCCACCTTGTGTCCCTCCCTCTTCCGCAGTGACTGTCCCAGGAACCTGGCCCTTCTGATGTTTAACACAGCTTCCCATCCTCCTGAAGCAGGGCTCATGCTAAAGTTGAGCCCCTCATCACCACCACGCTGGACTGTGCTGCTGGCCACCTGCCCACAGCACTGAGAAGCTTGCCTCCCACGGTCTTGTGGACCTGGTGGGGCGGCCTCACCCCTGCCCCTTTCCCTCCGTCTAAGCACACCCTTGCAGGGCTGCTCCACCTCTGAAGGTCCGCCTGGCGCCCTTGCCACTACTGGAAAAGTGTTCTCTGCAGGGACGAAGCCCTCGCGAGTTCCTGAGTCCTCTCTGAGCTGCGTTGTGAATGGAGTTTTCTTTTTCTGGATTGTTCTGCCTCTGCTCCAGTTGCTGTTACTTGTAGCTCGAATCCCAGTCACTGCTTCTCTACTGTAAATAGGCCTGTCTCCTACACAGCTGTCAGTTCACCTTATTCTAGTAAGTGTGTGAAGTACGATGCATCCCTTCTAACACAGGTTCTCTGACTTACAAATTCCTGCTGCTTCACCAAGATTCAGGTCAAATCATCAAAACGTCAGCTTTCTTCATGAAGCTCTTGCCTGACCATTCTGTCAACTGCAAATGCATAGATGTCTTTTGTCATGAGCCCTTTTTCCACTACCATATCAACTACACAAACATCAACTACTAGTAACCCATGTGATATCAATTATATGATGACCATCTCCTTTCCAGATACTTGAGAATCTGCTTGGCTGTTTGATTCAGAGTACAAACTTCAAAGACATCTATTGAATGGTGTTTGTTGGTTCCTCCCATGACTTGCCTGGAGCTTCCCGTGAGGTGGCCTAATAGTTTTCATTTCAAGTGCAACCTGCACAAACAGGAACAAACATCACAGTATCTAATGTGTCTATCACTGTCACCTTCGTGACTGAGGTCAGATGTGGCATTGTCCCTGTCTCAACATGCATGCCTCTTGTCTTTCACACTGATTACACCTTAGCGTGAGGTTTATCTCAAATTCTGACTCCTGGAAAACACCATAGGACTTCTTGACTTCTAACCCTTGGTTCTCCAAAGCAGGCTTCCAAATGCTGTTAGCAGTTCTTTATAAACAGTTCTGTCACCCCATGATCAAAAACTAAGATAAGTTTCCTACTGCTTTTAAAATAAACAGGATTTTTATCATGGTATTTAACATGCTCCACAGCCTGGCTTTAATGGATAGTTCCAGGCATACATTTTTATCTAGGAAGGTGGATACACTGAACCAAAAAAAATGTCTCATTGCTTCTAACCTATTCAGAACAGAGTCAAACTCACGTGTGTCGGACGTTGGCCGGTATCTAGGAACACGGGTGGGTTTCTGCTCCACTCCGCTGAGCTCACTGCGGGGAGGGTGACGTGGTGACGAAGCTGAAGGTGATTGCCAGGAGTCCTGCTTGGTGACGGATGTAACGAACATGTAGCTGGTGACCTAAATTGCACAGGCTGGTGTGGAGGTGGCCCTCAGACTTGGTTGTCATGTGGGAAGGAAAGTCAGTTTTCAGCTCTCACAAAGTAGAGGGTATTGATGAAGGTGAAAGGGTCACTTTCCCACACGAGGTGTCAGATCTGTAGGTGCCACCGTCAGCAGAGATGGGCTGCTGAATGCCCTTTTCAATGAAGATAAGGCTTCCCATGTCAACGGGTGGTCAAGTCAGGTCTTGGCGCATACAGAGGTGCATGGAGCCTAGGAAAGGCTTGGGGAAGACCAAAGCTGGTGTGGAGGCTTGAACAGGGATGTTGTACGAGAATTACTGACATCTCACCAGGAGCAGTCAGATAAGGCTAGAATTTAGTTTGGAGCCTGACGTTTGGACTCTGGGGTAGTAATAAAACGTTCAGACTCTTTGTATCCTGTAATAGGAAATCTTGGCATTGAAGAAGCAGCTTGGATTATCAATGTTCTGCTTCCTGTTCTTGCACAAATACTCCACTTCCACTTTAAGGATGCACCTGCAAAATACAACTCTTAATATGGTGCTTTCTGCCCGTAGTGCCTCCCCTGTCACCAGTGCTGGTGAGCAAACCCAGGGCTTCACACTTGCTAAGCGAGCTTTCTTCCACCGAGCTGTCCTTGGCCCCAGTAATCTAGATAACTAGAAAAGGTTAACAGACCTACCTCTTCCTTAATTAAAATTAAGTTCATAGAGTTTTGTAACTTTTGAAATGTTAGCAAACTTAATTGCCTTATCAAATGCTCTTAAATCATTTAACAGTGAATAAAACTAAGCATTTTCTACTTCTCTACTTTCTACTTCTCTTAAACATAAAATAAAACATAATCCTAGATAGGAATCACAAATCTTGGAAATACGCGAACAGCTGTCCAGCCGAGGCCGGGGCCTGCGCACACGGTAGACTTGGCCGGGCTTTGCTGGATTCCTGAGTAAGAAGTGGAGCCAGCTCCGAGACGTGCCTCGCTGTTCTAATGCCGTCCCAGCAGGCAGGCGGGGCGCTCTAGCCCTGGCCTGGCTTCCTCTTGGTGGCTGGAGAGTCGGCCTGGTGGCCTAAGCTCATAGCCACTGCAGCAACAGCCTTGGGCCAGTGAGACGCTGTGTTGTCGGGCTCTGGGTGTTGACCTGTGACTCCCTCCTGGCCTGGGGGCCTCTGCCCTCGTGGTGGTCCTTCAGTCTCCACTCCTGTACTTCTCTCCTCCTCGTTCACCTCTCCTGGCCCTGATTTTTACCATCCAGTGACTACCTGGTCCTGACCTAGTAAACGGAAGCTACTCGATCATTCAGAGGCTCACATGCTTCTAGGACCAGGCTGGTGACATAAATGAGGACAGGGGACTTATTCATAAGTTGGGGATGCTATAAAATACCACCGTCTGGGTGACTAACCAAAGTCTGTTTTCCCCCAGTTGTGGAGGCTGGATGTACCCGGTCCTGGTTCTGGCCAGCTTGGCTGCTGGGCCGGGTCCCTTCCTGTCTGGACTGTTGCCTTGAGTCCTTTGTGCTCTAAAAAGGGGGAGCCCTGTGTCCCTTCTTACCAGGACATTGACACTGTTGGGTTGGGGTCTCTTGTGACTTCATTCTGTCTTATATCCCCAAAGACCATGTCTCTCCAGACAGGCATGTTGGGGCCTTAGAATGCAGTCTGAGGACACACATGCTCAGTTCCTAGAGGGTGCATGGGAGCTGTGGGAAACCAGAGGGGAATGGTCACCTGTGTGCAGCTGAAAGCTGTTGCTGGGGAATGTGGGCCATAACAGCTGGAGTGACGTTCTCCAACCTACTGACCAAGCGGAACGGATTGGTGGCATCTTTTCCCTTTAAGTCTTCATTTCTGATTCTCCAGGATCCAATCTTGATGACATCAAGTTGAAGCGTAGGGGTTTATTTCTGAAGGTTAACCCTACTTTGACAAACTTGGTCAAGTCGGGCTTTTTGACTCGTCTCACTACTCGAGCATTAGCCTCCATATTAGGAGGTCAGTGTGTTCCGATCATGATCCCACCCTGAACAAACCATAACTTCTGGGCCCTCTTGCATCCCCCACTGCATTCATTCACATCAGCTCCTAAAATTCGCATTAAAACGTCACTTTCTACATGGGCAAGGCTTCCAGTGTTGTGGAGCAGAAGTGGAGAGAGGATGGAGTCGCACCTCCGTGCACAGGGTCTGTCTGATCCGCCGAGTTTTCTATGTGCCAGGGTGGCTTTCTCAGCTGTGATTCTCTGTATGAGAGCACCTGTCAGTTCAGTCTTAAGTATTTTATTGGACCTGTCTTGTTCTCATACTCCCTCCTTCCCTATTTCTTAGCTTAAGATGAAGTCATTAGTCATAGGCCTGTGATTTCTGACGACTCGTGACCGACCCTGAAGAGATGGGTACAGAGATTTCACGTCTGACAGACGAGCCCAGGATCTGATATGTGAAGTTGCTATATCCTTGGTGCTTGAGCAGTCTTTACTGAGTCATCCTTTATAAGATAAAGTACTTGGATGGACTCCTGATTTTTCTAGCCCCAAATAATGCAGCGTTAATAGGGACCTATTTTTGAACCGGGCATATGACATGAATTTTACCTGAATTATTGGTTGTAGAGAACTATGTATGTTCTACCTGTGTCAAAGTGAAGGCTAAAACTTACAAAGTGGAAGGAAGTATGCTTAGCACTTGGAGCTGGCCATGCTCAAAATCAAGAGTGCAGTTCTGTAGACTGCTAAGTCAGTCCAAGAATCTAACAGCTGCAGGCTAGTGATAGGTTTTGTCTTCTATAAACCTTTCAGTAACTCACTAGGACTCAAGGAAGACTGAGTCATGTCATTACAACTAAAGAATTCCTAGAAGAGATGCATCAGGCAGAACTTACTGGGAATGATCCAGATCTGAAGCTGCTGGGTCTTGGGGGTGCCTGACTCTTGGCCTGGAGCACGGCTGATCCACGAAGTCGCCCTAAACTTCATCCAGAGGTTTGAGATCTCATCACACAGGCATCAAGCATTGAGCTCGACCACCTGGGCAGAGATTGAATTTCTGGTCCCTCTCCTTTGTCTCCTTGGATCTGGCTTCAAGTCTGACCTGATTTATTAGGCTTGTCCTTCTGTTGTAGCCAGCCCCCATTGAGTCCTCATTAGCGTAACCCACTTAAGGACACTAGGAATCATCTCATTGGCATTAAACCTGGATACATCCCAGATAATACCAGAATTGGAATTTGGGATCCAAATACTTGTTATTAGCATAGTACCTAATACTAATTAAATGTTAACTGACTAAATGAACCAAGTGGGAATAATAATTCTATGGCTAATGGCTGACAAAGTGAGGATAAACTGATCTACTGAAAACAAGGTATCGGTCGTGTTGATCATGGAACCCTAACCAGTTTGTCAGCTGGAGAGAGCTTGCTGAGGCTGTGTAGAATCGCCAGGCTTATCCTTGTGGAGAGAACGGTTTTTCTTCACCTATAGGTTCTTAGTGGGAACAGACCCCTATGACATGAAGACTAAGGAGAGCAAGTCTACTTACAGGTGTAGTCACAGGGCCTGTCCAGAGAACGAGGTGTTGGAGGTGGCTTTGAACACCAGAGCATACAGCAAACCAAGGAACAGTAAGTCGGGTCAAGGCGGGGGAGTCCGGGCTCCAGGAATGGCAGTCTGTGGGAGTGCAAGTGAACAGCAGGTGAGGGCTGGTTAGGTAGGTCCTCTGGTGCCATCCCCAGGCCTGGGGGGACAAACTGCCCTTGGTGGCTAACCCTGGCTCTCCCTGGTGGTGGTGACGCAGTGGGAGCAGGTAGGGTGCTTGTGTCTACAGACCCACGTTCGGCTTCCTTGTTTTGGCTTGAGTGCCCTTCAGTGTTTCGGGGGCCTAGTGAGGTCTCCCACAGTATGCTGCTTCTGACTTGGGCAATCTCAGATGAGGGACTACAAATGTAAATGCATTCCTGCACCAAAGAATAGCATTCTCATTTCTCATGAGACCATTTGAGTAATGAGCATAATTGGACTGTTTTTTGTTTAAAAGAAAACCCCATCTGTCATGTATTTGGGGGGGGGAGAGTACTTTTAAGAAACCCAATTAAAAATACATCATGGAAGGCAAGCTAAGACTCGGTTTACATACGTGTGTACCTGTGCTCACACACAATAGGGAAGTGTAGGTAAGATCCTTTTGGGAAAGGGAAAGTGGGATAATCTTAAGAGAAATTTCTAATGTCTTATTCTTCTGCTTAAACTCTTATTCCAAAGCAGGTGGTGGGGAAGCAGGTTTTCCTTGTGTATTTTTCTGCGTTACTATCCTTTCCATTTTCCTTACATCACCAAAAGGAATTGAAAGGAAACAAAGCCCATCCTGTAATGGCTCTTAAGTAAATGACTGTGGCTGTGTGCAGAGCTGAGCAGGAACCCCATGCCCCTTTCAAGGTAACAAAGGGGACAGATAGGGCTTGGCATCTCTGCCTTCATTCTGCTTTTGGACACCATGGGACATCTGCAGGCCCAGGTGAAGAGTCTCTTAAGCAGAAGCAGCCTGAGTCCTCGTCACAGTACATCTAAACACAATGTCGCACTCCTAATCTTGTTCACTTTGCCTAGAGCACAGAATTGAAGTGTGAAAGGTGGTGGCTGCTGTACCATGTCCCTTATGCCTTTCACGTCATCATGCATCCACCTAATGGTGTACAGAAACGACATGCCGTCCTGGTGTACTACGGGAGAGGAACATGATATGCCCAAATAGTGTCATGTTTGCTTAAAATCCCAAGGGAAGATGAATGAGCCACAGTGTGTGCAGCCTTTAGCCAAGATGGAGAATCCATGATCCTGTCCCATCAACATGGAGACCCAAGGTCGGAGGCTGAGGCAGCATCTGGAGAGGCCAGTCACCCAGACTGGGGTGGAGGGCAGGGAGGTGAGAGCACCAACAAGGAAACTCCTGTGGCTTCCTAGGTCTTGATGGGGGTGAGGGACTGCTCAGGCCTTAACTTGGGTAGGTATTTGGAGACTGTTGTGTTGGTTTCTGGAGCTTGAATATCTCCAATGCTTAAAATGCACTCTGTAAGCAGATGACCTGAGCATGCCTGCTCCTCCAGCCTCTTCTGTTAGGTCCTAGAAACACATCAGGTCAGTCCTGGCCTTAAACGGTCCTCTGCTTGGTCTTTGGCCACTCTTACCTCCTGACTTCCCCCACTGAAATGGCTTTTATAACTAGGTCTGCATTAAAATCGGTAACATTGTATCCCCTAAAATTTACCTTAGAAACATTCCTGTCAAACGCAAAACTTGCCTATTAAAATACCCTGCTAAGGCATTTCTTAATTCCAAAGTTCTCAGCTGCTGACGCGTCCTCGGGTAACTGCCACCACAGTCACCTGAAGTACTTATTGTATCGTGCTTGACCTTTTAGTGTTCTAATACCTGCTTCCTGACTTGAAGGAGTTGCTGGGTTTATTTGCCAATGGACATCTGTCTTTACTCTGAATCCAAATATTTAAGGTCGGCTCTCACCGGGATTGGCATGTGACTGGGGTAGATAAAGGGAGGGGCACACATTAGAGGTAGGTGTTCTGGCAGCTGGACCATACTGCTGAACAGTTTGGGCCACAAGTGGGGTTCTTAATTTGGCTTATCAGGGTTCGTTTCTTTTTTTATTTTCGTGGCTTTTCCCCCACGAGGACAAGATGACCTTTACCTTGATCTTCATGTGTCTGTACAGGGTCCACTAGGTTCACGTGAATCACTTAAACAGAGCAAGTTGGGTTCTATACAGCTGATGGACATATCAAAACGCACCAACGGTGCCACCATGACCAATGGCAGAGCATAAACGTAAATGGCAAAGAAGCCAACAGAAACCTGACTGTCCCTTGTGACCTTGAAAGTTTACTTTGTACAAAACATTCAAAGCAGCATAGATGCTCCGTGAACGTTGCCAAAACCCACATGAACAAATAGAAGCAATGCACCATGTCTAGAAAGTGGGAATGGCAGGTCAGGGTGCCATGCTGCTGTGGTGTAGCTGTCACCTTGCCAGTAGGTGTGAGGAGATGGATGGATTTGGCTATTGAGAGCTGATACGATAAAATCTTCCCTGGGTTAAGTATGTGGTCTATATTTTCATCAGACCATACCGAGTCTGCTCCTTGGTGTCTCTGCTGTGGTGATCCCCACCCCCTTTTTTCTCTTACTAAGAACATTCTATAACTATGGTCTCCTTGTGACCACTAGCTGTCAGTGCCAATTACAACTTAAATAGGCTAGGCAAAGAGAATTTAAACTTGAACCTGCAAATAGCTGTCAACACAACGCAGAAACAAAGTCGTTTGGAGGACTTGGTGAAGTATGCTGACATTCAAACTCGGCAGGCGAGGAGTGAAGATGGGATGAATTTAAAATAACATGCATGTGTGTATGTCGTGGTCACAATAAACATGTTTCTAAAATAAAAACTAGGCTGTGATCAATGAAAAGAACTGGCATGGAACACATTCAAGGGGAAAATTTTAAAACTGAACAGTTGAGGTATGAGAATTCTTGTAAGCAAAGTCTGTTCCTTTACCTAACCAAAAAATTTTTTTTTCCTCCAAGGAGGATGCCTTCCATTTCAGTCCTTTGTATTGTTTACATAGTGTGACCAATTTGCACTTGTCTTTTATCTCATCCCTCTTCATATTGAACGCTGGCTAGGGATAAACTGTAGACAAGGAAGATCAGGTGTTGTGTGCAGACGGGCATAAAGATTGTGCCTAGCAGCTCTCGGGGGAGGAGACTCAAAAGCGATCCTCTAGGAGGGGTCTTGGGAATGCATGGGGGGCCCTCAGGTAGGTTGGGGGAGGATGCAGAGCACTATGACCGCTTGCCTTCAAGGAGAAGCAGGGGTGTTGAGAAGGGTGACAGCCGAGCCTGGGTGTATTGACAGTGGTTGGAGGCTGGGAGCACAAAGCAGAACCTTCCAGCTTTGTACTGGCTCGTGTAGTCACAGGAGTGTGGATCTTCTGGCTAAACTATTTGCACAAGTGGTTCTGTGACAGTTTCAGAACTCATGTTATGGCTTACTACTGAAGCTACACACGTGACTCTTCTCACAGGCGGGGCTTCTGCAAAGCTGTCTCCTCCCACCTTGCTGTTCCCTGGAGGTAACTGGGTTCTACTCATCTCTTGTTCACTCTAAACTTCTGAGTACAAAACTTCTCATATCAGCTTTTTTAACTGTAGAAGATAGAAATTTAGTACTTGCCCTTCCTAGATCTTCTGCCAGTAGCCAGTACTATCATTCTTGGTAGTAATGTTAATTCAATGTTTACATTATTTCCTTACATGGAAGTGTAATTATTGCATCACACTAGCCTAATTTAGTACCCCATACAAATAAGATTTCGGGCTAAGTTATGTCATGGCTGTCCTACTGTACAAGTTCTTGCTTTCCCTTGGGTTTATGGGGATCGCTTTTCAATTGTCTTTACATCCATCACCAAACCATTTCAAAAATTTTAAATAAGTATTAGCATAATCAAGTAAACATGTCTACAGACTTTTCCCAAGTAGCACACCTATGAACCCTCCAACCTCTAATGCCAATCAGATGGTAAATGTTCTGATAACTTATTTCCTACCTTTCAACAAAGCTGTGTTCCTTTGTCTCAAATACAAAAGTGAAAAGCATCTCTTTCTCGGAGAAAAACCTATCAGTTGGAATGCCCTTTGCATTGTTGATGCAGGGGGATGACTTTTTCCTTTCAGCACATGAATTTCTACTTTGAATTATACTCTGCTAAACTTTGGAGATGAAACGTTGAGCACCAGGATAGACGTGGACTGATCTTCATGTGGCACAAAAGACCAAGTGCCATGCAGAAAGCCAACAGGGACAGTGACAGGTGGTAGTAGTCACTTCAGAGTGGTAAGGTGGGCTTTCTGCAGCTGTCACCGCTGTTTGAATGCATGAGAAAGGTTCCGATGTTCTGAGACCAGCTAACTTGCCTGTCTCCATGGTGGACAAACCTGGAGTACACTGTCCTAGCTCTAGACAATAGTGACACTGACACCACACTAGATGCAAACTCCAGGAGATGCCTGCTTCCGGAAGACGAGGAATCGGCTAAACATCAAGATGACTGTTATCAGGATTTCTCGAAGCCTTTACTTCTTGTATCCACCAATCCACAGCTACTAAACCACGTTCAGGATCCACCAATTCCTTAGACCTGTCTTAAAATACCCAGGCAGAGTCCTCCCTTCCGCTCTGAAACCCTTCTATAAGGGGCTGTCAGGATGGTACCCCTCCATGTTGACATGCAGCTAATAACATCAGTTTTGTGGATGGGCTTTGGGGGAGTCTACAGAGGACAGTGGCATACAAGTCACAAAAATGGTGCTTGAAGAGCCCCATCTCTAACCCAGAACTGGGAACACCTGTGCCGGTGTCCACCTCAACCAAAGCTCCACGTTGGCCCTTGGCTTCTCTGTTTCTCGCACCTCTTGGGAAACAACCTGCCTGTAAAGTCAGACTTGAGCTTGTGACTCCATTTTCCCCAATTCCTGAAAAGTCTTGTCTTTGATTTCTAGCAATTTGAATGAGAATTACTTTTTAATATTTTTCAGTTGCAGTTGAACATAATTCCTTTATTTTACCAGCACTTTGCACATGCTAGGTGAGTGCTCTACTGCTGAGCCACAACCCCAGCAACTGGAATTATTTTTAATATTAAAAACATATTTCAAACACTCCTGACAATTTTGGGTAATCTTATAGAATAAAATCCAAACTTTACAGCCTAGTAATTAAAATAGTCATACCTTCTTACAATGGAAATTCTGTGGTTTCGATGTTCTGAAGTGTCTGTGGGACTTGTCGCATATTGTAGATAAAAGTAGTTGAGAGAAATGGGAATGAGAATTGTGGATAACTATACCGTCTAAAGTGAGCAGTCTTAGTGATAGCTGCTTTTTGCTTTGAATAATTTTGCTAGATGTCTTGACAGCTTGGCTAAAACCTTAAGTTCTTAAAATTATAACTTGTGTGTTTAAAAAAGTGTGCTACTAGGAAACGCCTTAAAACTAGGTGCTGAACAAAACCCAGTGGTAGACTCCATGATTTACAGCCTCTGCCTGCTCACCAGCTTTTCTCATACTGGAAATTGCCTATTGTCTAGTGAGGCTGGGATTCATTTCTTAATTTGTTCAAGTTCTGGGTCACTCACTTCCTTCTGTTCCGTTTCTTCTCCAGCCATCAGCCTCTTCTAGTTTTACTTCATACCTAACTTATGGCCTTATCATATACCACCCGTAGGTTTTGTTCTGCCATTGCTTAAAAGATGAAACATTTATTGGTGAACCTTGTGAGATTTGCATTTTAGCCCCTCATTATGTAAAAACGTGGAAAGAGTAAATTCCCTAACATCATATTGTGACTTGATTAGATTCTAGAGGCTCTCTTAAAAAAAAAATCACCTTGATTATTGTAGGTACTGGATACTTCTATATACTGACTTATTTTACAATGTCACTTGCAATAGATAACTCTTATAAATCTTGAAATTTTCATATAGGATAGATTGCTTTAATGATTCCAATCCATAAGTTGGATATTTTCATAAATATTCAACAGTTGTCAATGTACAGATTTTTACCTTTGTTAAGATTCATAAGTATCTTTCATGCTACTATGACTGTTAATTTTTTTTTGGATAGCTCACTGTTAGTCTACAAATCTACAAGTGATTCCTGCAACTTTGCTATATTAATATTTTTTGGAGCCTTATAAGATCATGTATTTTGCAAACCAAGAGTTCTAGCATGTCAAAGTTCTTGTCTAATTTTTTTCTTGAAACATCCATTTCATCTGATCATCTAGTTTGTTGCCACAATCTTTTAATGTGGTGTTGAACTCAAGGATTTTTCTTGCCTGATTTCTCTGGCCAGGACTTCCAGAATTATGTTCACTAGAATTGATGACAGTGGACATGTGTCTTGTTCTAGAACTTCAGGGAACTACGGCAGCTCCTCACTATGTCAGCTGAAGGCTTTTAATACATGATTCATTAGGTAGGTTGAGGTTGATTCCTGTGCTGTGTCAGGAAAGAATGGAGTATTTGAAAGGCTTTATTGCATCTATTTAAGTGATCACCTGACTTTACACTCTATTCCATTAAGGTAGTACATCCCAATTTTGACTTGCAAAATGGTTCAACATGTGCAACCCAGGGATAATATCATTTGATGGCTTGTGATCTTTCAGTATGCTGTTGAGTTCAATTTGCTGGAATTTTGCTGGAGATTTTTGCACCAATATACATGAGACTTTGATCTATAACTTTATTTGGCTTTCTTATTAATATACTGGCCAACAGAAATAAGTTTGGAAGTTATCCTTCAGTTTGGAGATTTTTTGAGAAGGATTGACACTATTTGGTAGAATTTACCAGTGAAGACATCTAGTCCTGGACTGTCTCTGGGGGACATTTCTCATTCAATCTATGTATTAATTTTATTAGACTGTTAATTTTTTTCATGATTCAGTCTTAGTGGGTTGTTTGTTTCTTTGAATGTATCCATTTCATCTAGGTCATCTAGTTGGTTGCCACTCCCTGGGAATTGGTTATAATGTCTCATCTTTCATTGATAAATTACTAGTGTCTTTTTCTTTTAATCTAGCTAAATGTCTGACAGTCTTTTACAAAAATCCAGATCTTGATTTCATCGATATTTTCTATCCCTGTGACTACTTCACTTCTGACCTAATTTCTGTTGCTCCCTTCTGACTTTGGGTTGAGTTCTTATTTTCTAGCTCTTTAAGGTATAAAGTTCAGTTCTCCTCCCTGCCATTAGCTCTATCTCCTCCCACCTCAATGTATCACTATAAACATCCCTTTGGGAACAGCTTTTGCTTCATTCCATGCACTTTGGAATGTTGTGCTTCCATTTCTCAAGATATGCAGGTATGTGTACATAAAACACGTATGAAGAACTTGACCTTCAGAAATACTGTTTAATTTCCACATATGTAAATTTTCTAATGTTCCTGACTTTTTTTGTTTCATATGGTAGTGGTTGGGAAAAATACTTGATAAGATTTCAGTTAAACTTCAGACCTTTGTGAACCAACACATGCTCGGGGGGCATTTTCCATTTGCTGGTGAGAATGTTTTGCTGCTATTGGGATGGACTATTCTATGTATGCTTCTTGGGTCCATTTGGTCTAGTGTTCAGGCTCATTGTTTCCTTCTTGACTTCATGTCTTCAGTATTCTACTTCAACAATAGATCATAAAGGTCTTTACTATGACTGTCGTATTCCTTTCATTTCTGTTAACACTTATTTCATGTAGTTAAGTTGCTCAATGCTAATGCATCCGTATGGCGGATTGAGCCCTTTAACACTACATAGTCTGCCTCTTGACAGGCATTAACTAAAAGCCTATCTGTCTACATAAACTTCTGACTATGTGACTCTTGTCTCTACATGGGCTCCTCTGCTACCTGTGGGTCACCATTTGCATTGATTTTTTTTTTTTTTTTTTCCATCACTTTCAGTCTGTGCACTAACTCGAAGACGTCAGCTGCATCATTGGATCTTGGATTTGCTTTGTTTTGGTGTTCTACTAGCCAGTCTTTGTCCCTTGATAGTTAAGCCACTTATAACTTATTGATTATCTGGGGTTTTGGCACTTCGTTAATATCTCCCTTTGACTTTACATTTTTCCTGTATGCTTTTTTTTTTGTGGGGGGGAGGGTGTGTTTAGTTTCTTTGGTTACCATGAACTTTGCATAAAATACATCTTATGCTACTAAACTTGATATGCATTAAAACATAAGAAATGTACTGTTTCCCACTCCTGAGTCTATGGAGGTGGGCAGGGCAGAGTGTTCCTGGGGCACTATATCATGGGGTCGTCCAACTCCTGGGAGTGCAGTGTGATGCTCCACTACCACATGCATCACGTCACTCCTGCACACACTGCATTGGTCAGTAGCTGTGAAAACAGTTTCCCAATAACAATGATTAAATGGGTGGGAAAATTCACTAAAGTTTTACTCTAATAACACAAGTAGCCAGTTTGCTGTCTAAATGGGCAAAATGAGTTGAGATCATACTAATAAAGAATTGAAAAGGTTTGATTCCAATCATGGAAATCTCTGAATTTACACATAATAAAAATGAATGCATTTAATCATATTTAAAATCTTTATTTTTAGAGATTTTTGAGCATTGAGGCAGCTTAGGTTACAGAAGATAATTTCATGAACCAATGAACTGACGTAGTTTTATGAGAAGTTTATTTTCAAACCAAATTCTTCAATGCAGACATTTGTTAATCCCATTTTTAGATTTTAAGAATGACTTTTTTCCTAAGAAATACTAGTGTTCAGAGAACTTGGACTAGGAATTCTTTCAATTTACATGTACATTATCGTAAATAATCAAACTTGTACTTGAGGCTCTTGAAAAACTAGATTTAAAAAGACTTTTGGGTAATATTTTTTTTAGCATGTTTCAGAATTTAGGAGTCAAGTATATGCCACTTACATATATACTGTATGGAATGAAGAAAATTTTGACTCATAAATGCTTTCTTGTAGTGTTTCAGTGGTCTTCGTTACAACAAATTCTAGAAATACTAGCAGTCTTGAACAAGAACAAGTCATTGAACTATCAGTTCATTTTAAGCAATTTGAGGAACATTGAAAACCTGAATCCATGTTTTCCAGCTAAATGAGGTATAAAAATACACATTTTTGGGAATTTAACTTCTAATAGTAATTTTAAGTTGGAAACTTAAAAATGTCCCAGAATTTCTTAACAAAACTTTGTACTTTATTCATTTGCTACAGCAGATGTGACTTCAATGTTCCTATAATTGCATTCACTGACTGGCTGACATGGAGGGGAACATGGGGTATCTGTGCCTGTAGCCTTCCTGGGGTCATGTTCTATATAGTAGCATGCCATGCAAAAAGCACCTGTTTATTGTCTTTGAAAGGTGCAGAACTTGCTACTGAATATTTATATTACATTTTTTAAAAGTGGTTTTCTTCAGAAAATCATTCTAATTATCTTTGGTTTTCATTTTCTGAAGAACGTTTAGCTAAGAATATCAATGCTGCAGCCCCAAAGCTACTCATACATTGAAAAGTTTTCAAATGGGTTGAAGAGCATGTTTTAGATTGCCTCTGGTTTAATGTCTTGCTATAGTATCCCTTCATGTGTCTGCAACATTTAATACCAAATTGTGACTAAGAAAATGAAAAGTAATCCTTTCCCATTAAAAATCATAGTATTACTCAGACTTTTGCTGAGGCTCAACATATGATAGCTAAGCCTTAAGGTGTAATGCTCTCCCCATGGAAACATGATGCCCCCCCTTAACCTTCATTGGATGGGATTTTCCCCGGAATTTTTTCCCCCCAATAAAAGTCCACTCCCTGGCGTGTTCTCCCGCTCTCGCTAGCCTCTTCAGTAAACCTTGCTACTACCACATTAGGTGGCTGGAGATGGGAGCTAGGAGAAGCCGTCCTGGAGCTGGTTTTAAAGGTAGTTAGAGTCTTGTCTCTTTAAAACTACCTAGCATTTTACTCATGATTCGAACCTTCTTTAATGAAGCCAGTGCTGGTCGCTTCGCAGAAGTGGTGCCCAACGTGGGGCCAATCCTCAGCACCACATAAAAATAAAGGCATTGTGTTGTGTCCATCTACACCAAAAAAAAGTTTAAAAAAATTTTCTGGCCTTTATGTTCTAAAAGTTTGTGCTAGGAGAGTGAAAAAAGAGAATGTTGTGATGTTTATCTGGAGAGAAATAAATTTCAATTTTCTATTGTTTCTGTCAATACTCAAAGTAGGTACTGACCTTTTTGCTACATGATTGTCCTATGAATCAGAATGGCTGTAACTCGGCTGGGGACAAGACTTTACTGCTGCTGCTTGCTGCTCCCTATGGGGTCCTAGCCCCTGTGGCCAGCAGTGCCCTTAACCCTTAAATGACTTGACCTGAATGCCTAACACAGACTAGCTTAAGATCTGATAACGCTGGGGTCTGCCACTAAAAAAACCTTTGGAGCACCCACATGCCACAGAAAAAAGTGCAGGATGCAGGAGTACACAGGCTGCAACCATAGTTTGCAGAGACGAAGCAAGCTGCTACCACTGTAGGATCTTGGCCAGGTGGGGGAAAATACAAACAAAATCAAACAAAATGCAATTGGCTAGGAAAACTTGGGGAACTTTTGCCCCCACAATGGGCAGCTGACTCATGTTTGCGTCACCATGGTAACCACATGGTGCCTGGCCAGTGGAGTGGACTTCCTGGTCCTACCTCCCACATTTTTGAGGGCTTCCAATTGGTTCTTCCACAGTCACTCGGACAGGACTTCTGGTCCCGCCTTCCAGCCACTAATCTGTGCTTCCTGTTTCAGACTGTTATTGGAGCTGCTCAGAGCCTGTATTTTTAAGAATGCCTACCTGTAAATGCTAACGATACCTTTTTCAGACAAAATTTAATTCCACAGGTTTCTATGTTGCAGCCCTAAATTTTACTTAGTTCTGAAATAAATAACCTGACTTTTATCTATAGTTGTTACTAAATAATGTTCTATTAATAAGAGATATCAAACATGCTTGTATTTAACTTTAATTTTGGAAGTTATAGGGATGAATTTGCTCACCACAGGAACAAAAGCCGGCAATGTTCCTATGATAAACAAATCCTTATTCTCATTCCTGACTATAAGAAATATGTATACACAAGGATCTTATTTCAGTTACATCAAGTGATGTCCCATAAGAGTGCACTCCTAAGTAAAAATAAATTAAAATGGATCCAAATATTTTAAGAACCACATGGTTACATAAAGTTAATACAATTATAAGTTATGTCCTTATTCTTAATATATATTTTTCTAGGTATTCAGATAACCTATATTTGTTAATCTATAAAACAACTAACACATGTCTAATTGTTAATATATATTTGCCTAATTGTTTTTCTTCAACAGAAAACCCATAATTTGTTTTATAAATACATTTATCAGGTACTCTGCCTTTTAGAACAGATATTTAAGATAAATGTGGTTTTTTACTTAAAAGCAAGTTAATAGCGATCTTCAAGCAGTTTATAATTCTGTTATTGTACAAACTCATAAAATGATAAATATAATTCTGTCTACAAAGTATCTAAGGATTTTGATATATTTTCATTGATATTTCTTATCAAAGTACAACAACTTGTTTATAAATTCTAAAGTTTTCAAAAATTGTTCCAAAGTATAACAAAAAAAAAAATTCTAAAAGAAAAAGATGCTTCAACAAAGAGAAAGCACACATTGGATCCTAAAAAGAAGAAAGATCATCTTTGGGTAAAACAAGGTGTTTATATTCCAGATTTTAATGATAAAAATCTTTATTTAGGAAAATATTTTTATATTATTTAAACAGATGATATAAAAAGTTAAAACAATTAAAAGATCTATATATACTGGACTGACTATAAAATTTTTAGCTGATTAATCCAAGGATATTTCAGGCTATTTTCCTAATTTAACTATACTAATATGAACTAAGATTTTGTACATATTTTGACATGACAAAACCTATTAAAATGTTGTTTATTTCCTTAAAGATCTTTATTGCCTAATTCTTGCTGTTTAAGACAAAGATTAATTTTGGTAAATAAATTTACATCATTCATTAAACACTAAATATATTAAACAACTTAAATCCCAATTTTGACAGTTGTCCTTTAAGACTAAATTTGATTTCTAAGACACTAAGATACTGTTAATTTTTATGTATTTTGTTAAATAATTATGAAATTTAAAAAATTGTATTAGGACTGAGGTTCTCCAGATTATTGCTCAAAAGTAACGTAGTTTTAAAGTTTATAAACTTTAAAAATTCATTGATATTATATAAGTTCTCTGACTGGATCTATTTTCCATAAAAAATACAGTAAGACTTATGTACTACTCCCTACACTAAAAAATAACTTTAATCATATTTCTTAAAGGCAATCAAGAGATACCTGTTTAAAGGATAAGGTCTTAAAATATCTCCATATTTTAGAATATTATCTCAGAGATTGAGGGTTCTTAATTGTTAGGATGGATCGACTACTCTATACTGGGAAATTATAATAAAAGGTAAATCTCTTTAAATACTTGTACTATATCTATAACTTAAACTAATAATGCTATGACTTATGCCAAGCCTTTACTCAACTTTATTAAATGGGAATACAGGACCCCAGAGACGCACACTAGATTTTACAAGTACTTTAAAGTTTTTTTTTTTATTTTAGAGAATATTTTAATATTTTTCAGTTTTCGGTGGACACAGCATCTTTATGTGGTGCTGAGGATCGAACCTAGTGCCCCGCACGTGCCAGGCGAGCGCGTTACCGCTTGAGCCACATCCCCAGCCCCTTTAAAGTTTTTTCTTAAACTGTAATATTGAGAGTCTTAATGTTACCGAGCATGATTCAGTGAGTTAAATCGGATATCGAAGGAGAGTTTAAACCAGTCATCATAATAATGACTGAGAAACCTGGTGCTGGAAGGTCAGTTTCTAGCTAGAGTTTATAGCCATGCAGCTTCACGAGCTTGTCGGGTAGGTAAGGATTATGAAAAGACTTGTATGGACCCATTTCCCAGGTCCACCTTTAATGTGTCTCGCTGTGTGGACTGGAAAGTCCACCCATGAAATAGACTAATTGTCCTGACTGTAATGGTCAGTTTTAACTATATAGTGACTATGGTAAACAGACTGTCTGGAAGTATCTTTTGAGAAAAAGACAGTGTTGAAATAACGGATTGTTCCGCATCTTCATGGATGGCAGCTATGGACCAGATGTGTCACCAACTAAGGGCCAGTTCTGTATGAGGGATCCTGCCCTGAGTCTTAGCACTGCTCTCTCCATCTGTCTCTCGGCTCTGTCACAATATCACTCTTGGTCTGTCTATGGCCTTTCTTCCTTCCTTCCTTCCTTCCTTCCTGAACGCAGCTTCACCATCCCAGGGCTGTGAGCTGGGCCCTCCACAGAGAAGAAACCCGAGTTTGTCAATCCTAAGGTAAATGCTGACATGGAGGCCACAGGGACATTATCAAGGAGACGGAGAACCCTCTCGGGGACAATGCCTTGCACACTCCACATCACCCTGTTTGGCCCCGGAGGATGGCTGGTTAGTCAGTGACGGGTAAGATTCCTCAAGGGAGGGACAACCTAAGTCAGGCACAGTCGCAGAGGGGCCATTAGAAGAGAACTTGGGGGCCAACAGAGGTGAGGCACAGAACCTCACCCCGCCACTGGTATAAAGGCCTAATTCTTCCCTTCTGAGAGGTCTCCTGCCCATGGCTGCTTTACTCCCCACGTCCAGCTCAGATCAGAACCCTAGTGACAGACCTAGTCAACAGCCACTACCCTCTCGCCACAGCAAGAGACGACTGCAGCTACAGGAATGGGCCGTGTCTGGAGGATTTTCTTTCTTGGTTCTTCTACTCTTTTTTTTTTTTTTCCCCTATGCTTTTCCCTTTTCCTTTCTTCTCTCATCAGGGTTCTCCTTGGACAATAAACTCAATAAAGGGGAGGAAAGTTAGTTGCAACTGAACGCTGTTCTAACAGCTACGAGCATCGAGTTTCCTCAGTGTGATTGCATTGGACAAAAGATGATTGGCTTATGAATATTAAGTATAACTGATGGACTTGTGTGCATTCCAAAAAGAAACTGAGCTACTGGACCTCGACTTGAGGTTTGTCGCCAGCCAGTTCTCGCCAGCCCCCGGAGCCTGTGTGTTGATTCCACATCTCTACCCCCCACGGCTGAGGTAGCTGAGGTAGCCGAACAAGAAATTGACCACACCAGTGACAGAAACATACGCTAGACAGAAGATGAACCCAAGCCAGCCAATTATGCTGGACTTTAGTGACTAAGACTACATCTACCTATTTGGACAATTGTTGGAAAGATTATTAAAATAGATTTCTCCTAGTATTTATATTACTGATAGACCTAATTAACTCCTTCAATGTGAGTTAAAAAAAATGATAAATGCCCTGTAGCCTGTAAGAATACAACTTATTGCATCACTAATTATTGCCAGCTAATAATATTTCAGAGCTATAATATGCTGAAGTTAATATTCAGGCTTTAAAACGGGTGTATGTCAAGTAACCAGACCTAGGAAAACTGGTCTCACAATTCCTGAAGTGACTACTTTAAATATTATTCCTTGCTTATTCAACTGCAGCCTTTGAGGCTATGTCTTAAAACTTAGAATGTATGGATTTTCTTAATGTTTGACTTAAATTACTTCCAAAATCCTTCATGGTCAGATAAGTGCTGATGGAAGGATGAGAACTAAGTAATGATGTTCTAGAAGACAATGTCATAAATTTGAGTGAGCCTTTGCTCTATGGTTTATGGAGAGGCAAATAATGTGAGTGAGCCCTTTGCTCTATGGTTTATGGAGAGGCCTAAATGCCATGGCAATGAAAATGTCTGTTACTATGGCCAAACACAACGCGTCCCAATAAAATTGGGAAAAGATTAAAAATCTGAGTGTTTGCCAAAGTAATAATAACCCGGATTATTGTGTTGATTGTTATGAAGATATGTTTTCTACTAACTGTGTGGTAAAGATATGTTTTCTATTCTTTCTGTTTCAATAATGATCATGATGACCTTGGTCCAAAAGTTGTGACTAAAAGATAAAATTTCCCAGGTACACTTTTTATAAAGGGGGAATATGTGGGAGACCAACCTTACATGTGACTGGGTGCTGAGGTGCTCAGTCACAGAAATGTGGCAGAGCTTTCCCCACCCACTCTTTCCTCAATTGCAGGTGGGCCATATGATTACCGGGCTCTGCTGACTGATCAGCTGGGAAGAGCCTGAGATCAGGTGGCTTTTACGCGGTTGTGACACAATCTTGCTGAGACCCTCCTGGAGGGCTCGGGCTCAGCTTAGCTCTGCGATTCTTGAGCTTTTAAGTTTTCCTGCTTGTGTCCCTTGGGAGCTGAGCTGTGCTCTGCAGGCCCACTCCTCTTGCTCCTCCCGGTTCCCTGCTTGCTCAGGATATCGGTTTCCTCGGGGATCTTAATGCAACCCAATGAAGAGCAGGTGACTGGCCCAGTTCTATTCCTATGCTTGCCAAGGTAGAAAGTGAGCTTTGCCTCTGCCACGTGCTAATTTGGCATCTAGATACTTGTTGGTAATGTCCCCTTACTAATTGTGTGATACCTATAAGCATGTAGGATAGGTCTCTTTTCTGATATTTCAAGTTTTTCCTTTTCATCACCCTGACATAATCAGATAACCTACCTACAACTACGTCAAAGAATGAGCTTTAGTTCTTGGTTTCTTACTAATTTATTAGCATCACTACTTCTGTTTAGCTTTAACTTTCTCTTACTAGTAGGTTAGTGATAGTATCAGCTCTACATGTCTGATGTTTAATGCTATTAAATTCACCAACTTTGGCTGGAAATGACAAATTTTAGTGTTGAAAATTTTCCTTGACAAATCCACTATTCAGAAATACATGGTTTAACCTTCAAATATTGGGGCTTTTGCAGATATCTACCACTGATTCCAAATTTAATATCGATGTCTTTTAAACCTGGGCCATAAATTTTATTCTGGTTAGAATGTTTTTATCTTGGTGAATATTTCACATGCCCTTGAATGTTGTGTATTTGTTTTTGTTGGAGTTGACTGTAAATGTCAGACTAATTTCCTTCATATCATTGTTCAAGTCTTCGTGTTCTGATTTTCCTGATTATCAATGATTAGTAATCACTGAGATGAGATTCTATCTTGTAGATTCTGAGATCTGATGCTGTGTTCTTTCCTACTTCAAAAAAAACTTCTCTGGTCTTGGTTTGCAGACACATACCTAGACTTGTTATGGACCTCCGTTTTTTGTCTCCATAGTCTGAACACATCCTCCAAGATCCTGAGATGTGTGGTATGATGTCCGTCGTGAATTTTGAAAAACTGAGCTATTTTGAAGCGTTTTCTGCTTTTTTCCCCCTTCTTATGAGATTAGAAATATATTAAGCCGCTTGATATTATACCCCAGCTCTTAGACGCTTGGTTCTACTTTTTGGTATTTATCCTTTTCTCTGACTCACCTCATGTAAACAAAACTTCAATTTTTAAAACTCTAGCTATGATCATCTACAATGATCCTGTCCAGTGAATTCTGTTTTGTTCTAGCATTTCCATTTGATCCACTGTTAATTTTAAACTAAGTGGTAGAACTGGCCACCTGACCATTCACGTTGATCTTTTCTGTGGGCCATAACTTGTTAGCTATTTTAAATTCTGTCGGTAATTCTAATCTCACAGCTGAGTTCAGATCAGCTACTTACTCTGCCCCTTATTTTTCATCTTGTGATTTTGTTCAAATCGGACGCTGCATCGGGCAGCAGAGACCAAGGTGAATCCTACCCTTGGCATGGGCACCCTTAGCTTCTGTAAACCTCTCCCATGGGTTACGTCCTTAGCGACAGCAAAGCTGGGGTGGGGCTTTGTTTCCATTCTCGAGTCCTCAGCCCTACTTGGGAGTGGGCCTGGGACGTCTGGAGTCTACGGACGTCTCCTCTGGCCAGTTCCACCCTTCCACTGCCATGCTGCAGATGGCGTTGCTTCGTGTTATTGCCCCTCAGTAGTGAGCCACTGTTGCTTACTGACACATGCCAACTTGGTGACGGGACAGTGCGTGCTGGTGGCACACAGGGGTTTTCTAGTCTGATTAATTTGAACATTAGATGGGCCAAGGTTGAGCCTTCCCAGAGACTGGCCTTCCCAGAGACTGGCCTTCCCAGAGACTGGCCTTCCCAGAGAGCAAATCTCGGCACACCTTCCTGTATTTCTCCCAGGTATTTGATTCTTCTCTTCCCCCAAGTGCAGTGGGCTTCTGCGGGACTGAGAGGTGGTTCAGGGTTTCAGGCCATTGGAGGTACAGGTGAGGGTCCAGGCAGGCAGAGAGGGCCTTTCCCGTGGCTGCTGCCTCTGCCCCCCAAGCCTGAACCATGGCCACGTTCCTCCTGGGCCACGCTGTTCTCAAGTAGCCAGTGAGGTCTGAGGCTCTTGGGTACACAGATTCCTCTTGTATCTCTTGCCTTCAGTTCAATATTCTCTCAATCACTAGCAGTTGACCACTGACATCTTATTTGAAAAGCTAACTGAATTCTTACTGATGTCCTTACTGATGTCATATGGTATCTTTGCCAGGAAAGCCAGCAGTCCTGCTAGTTAATCACAAGAGGCACCCGTTTTTCCTTGGTGTGTTTTTTTTTTTTTTTTTGGCTTGGTTTGTTCACCTGCGACTTCAGCTCTGAGTTCAAGAAACACTGAATTTGGAAATTGTGTTTACTGAAATGCTGGGATTTTGCTCTAACTTTCTAAATCCTAAGTAGCAGTCTAGTAGCCAAATGGAATATTTTTTTGAAGAAATAGTCTTTGTAAGAAACTCTTCGCTTCAAAATATTCATTGCGACCATATTGACAACACTTAATCCTTACTGGATGTTAACCTTGTCCGTTTAACTTATTGCTTCTGGTGCACTTTGTTTTCTGCTACATTGATTTAACTTTATAGTATAAAGTGGCATCTCGGGTAACATTGGTGAGATTGCTGTACACTAGAGACAGTGTACTTGTACATACTGAATGTTAGTGTGATTGCTTTGTCACTCTTACTATCTTAGTCAGCTTTTGGTCACTGACCAGAACACCTGACAAGAACAACTTGGAGGAAACTCTATTTTGGCTCTTGGTTTCAGAGGTTCAGGCCATGGTTGGCCAACTCCATACCTCTGGGCTCAAGGTGAGGCGGAAGGGTGTGGTGGAAAACAGCTGCTCGGTTCATGAGCCAGAAAATGGTTCCACTTGCCAGGGACAAAATACAAACCCCAGAGGCCCACCCCCAGAGGCCTACTTCCTCCAGCCACACCTTATGTACCTACTGTTACTACCCTTAATCCATTCCAATGATTAAATCATCAAAAGAATAGTCCTTAGATTGTAACTTTCATAACCTAATTATGTCACCTTCAAGTACTCTGGCATTGATTCTCACATGAACTTCCAGGGAACTCCTCATATCTAAACTACAGCACAGCTGTCCAAGAACAACTTCTTAGACTAGAAACACTTCCTTGGTTGGATTAAAAAATATTGAATACAAATATTCTTACCCTAAATGTCTTAAGTTTTGTGTACAATGTCTCCTGACATGTTAAAGACTATTAAATCACATTATACATAGTGTTCAAGAGATTATCTCACATGGTGCTAATCAAACCCTCAATTACTTAAAAATTTCTTCTTCACTTAACATCTTAAAATATTACTTTCTTGACAGTATATTTGGATATCATATCTTTAAATAATCACTTTGGTTTATTAAGAATTTTAACTAGCTGAATGCTGAAACATTTCTCTTGTATGAAACAAGTAAACTCTGTAGAACACTAATAAAGTTTGTATTTGGATTCCAGTAAAATAGAAACAAAGTAAACCTGGGGGCATTTGGGAGGATTTGATGAACATTCATAATGCCCAGAGTTCTCTGTAGCTCAGATAATTGACACTTAGCTCTTGTTATCTAATCTTCAGGAAAGTTGGAATTATATTCACTTACAGAAAAATTGGAAACACCATTGTGTAGGCGTATAATAGTGCCCTGATATGATCTTTAAAAAACACTTGGGGGGGAAATACTGGAGCTATATAAAATTATTTAATAGCTGTGTTCTACTGTGCATTCCTTTGCCTGTTGGGAGAATACAGAATAGGCATTTTTGTGTTTTAGCAGACATAGATAAATGAGTGAATGAGAACTCATAGATGAATGAGTGGATATGAGAACTGATTAGCCCAACATTGTCAGTAAAATCCTATTGAATAAAATTGGGAAATGTTATTCTACCTTGTATTTAAAAGGGGATTCCCCTTAAAAGCTAAGAACTGCATTCTATGATCCATAGACAACTCCTAGTTTGATTCTTTGGCACTGGACTGGCTACTAAAGTAGATCACCAACTCCTGGCTCCATCCCTGACTTCTCCCTCTGCTCTGAGACTGGCAGAAGCGGATTGAGATGGAGATGACTACTTAGAATTCTTAGGGAGTGCTCTGGGAAACAGTTATGAGAAGGGGTGGATGCAGGCTTGGGTAGAAGGGGCTGTCCTGACCCGCCACAGAGGGCTCAAAATCTTGCATATGCAAAGCCCACATGTCCCTCAAAGCTGGAGTGAGTTGGAGAGGTTGGGCTCTTTCCTCCCCTGCTGACTGGCCATTGGATGTGGGCTGCTAGGGAAGGAAGTGTGCCCGTGGGTGCCGTAGCCCTTCAACAAGGATCCCCTGAATGAGGACAGTGGCATCTCTGCATGAAGTGGCATCTCTTACACTCTCGGCACATAAAACTACTTCAGAAATGAAGCCAGGTGACAGTCAACATCCATCACTCCTCCCCCACACTTCCATTAAAGTCCCATGTTTGAATGAAATCTATAGCCACTCCTTGAGGTTTTGGAGAGGGTGACCTTGAGAAATGAGCTCACCCACATGGGCACTGCCTTGCTCTTCCCGGATTCCTTTGATGGTTGGCATCTCCCTGGTTCTAGTGGTTAACCCAGTAACATGACCCAGACCTGCATCCTTGGGATGTTTGATCCCTGTGCACTGACTTTCCCCAACTGTGGCTGTTCTGCTCGTAAAAATTGGGCAGAAACACAGAGGTGCCCGAGTACATCACCATGGTCGGGGCCCATTTCTCCCTACCCCGTCATGAGACCGCAGCCTTACCCACTGATCAGCTTCCCACTGACAAGCTTCAGTTACACCTTGTAAGTTGGTGGCTGCCTCTTGACCTGGTCTCCTGGCATAAAGTAATCAGAATGACCCACTCAGTTCACTTATAATGAAATAGTGCTTTGTATGTTCCTCTCTAGAAACTCGAGGTCCTCATGGTCCAGATTTGATGGAATGAAAAAAGCATACATTATTTGTCACTAGTAATGATGGGAGCAGGGTCTCGTCTCTTCCTGTCACTGATGTGGGCCATGTGTTCTACCCATTGAGGAAATGGCACCATGTAGACGGCACTGTTGGCTGCAGCCTTACTATCAAACGCAAACCTAAAATGAGAACAAGTCTCTTCCTATCAATAAGGCCACTTCCTGGATGGAAGGGGTCCAGTGTGGTCAACTTGCCACCGCATGTGCTGCGATGGGATCATTGTTGTCCATTGCTAGCTGATGCATTCAGTGACGGTTTCTGTAAGCGGGAGCCCTGCAGAGCCTCTGTCCCAGCCACTGTCTCTTCTGGTCCTGGACCTATCGCTCCAGTTCTGGGAGGCTGGCGATGGGGGGTAGCCGAGGTCTCCAGGGACAGTTCTGCCGAGCAGGTTATTCAGTGCCTGTTCTTCCCACACAGTGGGGACATGCAGAAATGACCAAATCTTCACTCTTCAGGATTTTCTCCTACCATTTCTGTATTCACTACTTCCAAGTGTAGCCTCTAGCCACTTCCAATGGCACCCACTGGGCCCATCCATGAACCAAACGGGGTTCTGCTTCCTCTGCCCCCTTCATCAGCTGTTAGGTATTAATCACCTCGGGCACTGTGAGTTGGTGAAGCGGCTTCAAGTATGCAAAATAATTTATTCACAGGTGCTTTACATACATACACCAAGAGTCATTCTGACAACCATAAAAGCGTGGACTACAACGTGTTCCAATTCAGTCCCCAGGACTTCCCCCTCTTCCTCCCTCCCCCTGTTCCCTTCCCTCTATTGATCTTCTGTAATTCTGTGTTTTTCTAGTTAGCATCTTGTGGATGTGCATAAAATTCTATATTTTCACGTACATACGTAAGGAATCTTGGGTCAGACTCATTCTGGTGTTCTCTTCCCTCACCTTCAATCCCCTTTGTCTACATGACTGATGTGTATTTTTAAGTCTCTCCCTCCCCGCACCCTTATTTCCTATGAGAAAACACTGAACCTTTTACTTTGTGGACTGGCTTATTTTTAGCATGATAGTACCCAATTCCATCCAACAGATGCCATAATGTCAGTTGTCTTTATGGCTGAGTAATAGTCTGTTGTGTGTATATACCACTTTCCTCCTATCTGTTGAGGGGCACCTAGGATGGTTCCATAGCTTGGGTATTATAAATTGAGCTGCTGTAAACACTGACGTGGCTGTGTTCCTGTAGTATGCCAATTTTAAAACCTTTGGGTATGTACCAAGGAGTAGGATAGATGATCATATGGTGGCTTTAGGACTCCAATTCCACTTATCAGAGTGGTTGAACTAATTTTCAATTCCACCAACAATGTATGAGTGTGCCTTCTACCCCACATCCTAACACTGTTGTATTACTGATAATTACCATTCTGACTGGAGGGAGAGGGGATCTCCATGTACTTCTAACTTGCATTTCCCCAACTGCTAGATATAGAACACTTATTCATGTTGGCCGCTTCCTCTTTTGAGAAGTAGGCTGTTTTTTTTTTTTTTTGCCTGTTTGTTGATTGGGTGGGTAGGGTGTTAAGCTTTCTGAGTTCTTTTTTTTTTTTTTTTTTTTAAACTTCAGCCTTTCCTTTTTTTGAGAGAATTATTTGTTTTCGGCGCACACAACATCTTTGTGGTGCTGAGGATCGAACCCGGGCCTCTCACGCATGCCAGGCGATCGCACTGCCACTTGAGTCACATCCCCAGCCCTTTCTGAGTTCTTTATGTTCTAGATCTTAATGCCCAGAGGAACAGGTGGCAAAATTTTCTCCCATTTTCTTTGCACTCTAAATTGTTTGTTTTGCTGTACAGAAGCTTTTTAATTTTTTTAAAGAGAATTTTAAAATATCTTATTAGTTTTCGGTGGACTCAACATCTTTATTTTTTTTATGTGGTGTTGAGGATCGAACGCCACGCATGCCAGGCGAGCGCGTTACCGCTTGAGCCACATCCTCAGCCCGCAGAAGCTTCTTGACTTGCTATCCCACATTCTTTTATTTGCTGCTTGCCCTTTAGGAGTCTTGTTGAGTCAGTTCCTGAGCTGATGTTTGGAGTGTTAACCTACCTTCTAGCAGTTGCATGTTTTTTGGTCTAATTCCTAGGCCTTTGGTCCACTTCAAGTTGAGTTTTGTGCTGGGTGAGAGGGGTTAAATTTCATTCATCTGCACATGGATTTCCAGTCTTCCTAGCACTAGTTGGTAAAAAGTCTTTTTCCAGTGTAGGTTTTTAGCGTCCTTGTCTAGCATGACAAATGCATTTATGTGGGTTTATCTTCTATTCTGTTCTACTGGTCTTCATGCAGTTTTGGTGCCAATATGTGGTTTTTATTTTTATAGTTTTGTAGTATAATTAAGTTCAGGTATTGTGATGCTTCTTGCTTCACTTAAAAATGAAGTAGCTGTCTTTACAAAGACAATTCCTCAAGTGGCAGACACTTACAAATGGCAGACACTACCAGAAGGTGGTAGAGAAAGCCCTTTCTGAAGGGGCGGTTCTGATGGCTGTGACATATTTATAACTTGGTAATTTCCCAGAATCAGAAAGCAGAATATACAACTGTTTTACTCTAAGATGACTGGTATTCTAATACTTGCTTAACTGTATTCAGAACTCAAGCGATAAACAGTGAATGGTCACCTTCAAGTTGTAACTAAAAGAAACTGGGCCCTCTTAGCAGGTTTTCTTTTGTTTTCTCTAATGGGGTTGGACCAGGGGTGCTCCACCACTGAGTTGCATCCCCAGACTCTTATCTTTTGAGAGAGGGCCTCAGTTAGTGAGGCTGGCTTTGACTTGAAGTCTTCCTGCCTCAGCCTGCCGAGCTGCTGGGATTCCAGATGTGCAGCACTGTGCCTGGCTATCACAGCACTTTATGAATGTTCTTCGTGAAAATCAAGGGCAGATGCCAATAGGGATGTGAAAAATTTTGTATAACTTAGTTCTAACTGACATTTCAAGCTAATTTCTCATTTATCTCAATCATTTGTCTTGTATTTTCAGTGCCATCCAGGTTATCCTCACTACAACCCTTGTAAATTAGCTTTATATTTTATAGATAAGAGCGTAAGTTTAGAGTTGTTCAGTGAAATGGCCCCAGGCTACGCACTTTCCTAGTGACAAAAGTGGGTGTCCAATGACTCTGAATTTCTACTCATGCTTTCTGTTTGGCAAATACCTGACTAACTTGGAAGTGAAAGTCTAGTGAAATGAACAAAAATTATTCAAGTGCAAAAAACACCTTATGCCAATTTACTAATTCTAGCTTTCTAGGCAAGGCCAAGGCATACTGGTAGTCTTTCAATAAACACTAACATGGAAAGGATTTTTACCAGTAGGGACGGCTACAGTTTTTACAACTCATCATTCAACAAGTAGCTGCTCAGTTTGACCTTTCATATTGTATGGTGTATCTGAAGTAAATTCCCTGCAGCATTCGTTGACGCTGGTATAGAACAATCATTCAAAAATGGAGGCCTTTGGTTCAGATTCTGAAATACGAAAAAATGTTTTTACTAATGACTTCCCATAAGGTTGATGTATAGATAAGCCAGTGTTTCAATGATCATATAGGACTGCAACCTAGAACTGTTAAGTGAAAAACATTAATTGAATCACTATGGGGATTCTGATTAGCATAACTGTAGTCTTGAAATCTTGTGTTTTCCAAAAGGTTCAGTGTGGGAGGTTTCAACGTGGCATGTGAATCATACGCTGGGGCTGTCTTCTTCAGGGTGGCATTTGTTAGTTTGTGAAAGCTGCCATAATAAGCCATCACAGAAACCGAGTTTCTCACAGTGCAGTGGCTGGAGATCCAGGATCAAGGTGTTCGGGTTGGTTTCTTCTGTGGTCTCCTTGTCATTGATAACTCAAGTTGCTAGATGCTACCCATCCTTGCATGCTGTGACCAGATTCCCCCTCTGAGGAGGGTCCACACAGTCCAGGGACCATGTTTGTGACCTAATTTTAATACCATTACTCTCTAAGGAATCTCCTCCAGATAGAGCCACAAGCTGAGGCCTGGGAGGGGGGTTCCGCTGGTCAACTGAGTGATTTGGAGCATAAGTGGTGGACACTCCTGGGGAAGTTGGGTCTTGGCAGCTGCTGTCTGACTGGCACTGGGGGCCCTGGCCTTCCTGCTGTCCTCCCAGGAGACCCCTGGGTCTGCGGGCTCCGAGTCTCGGCCACTCCTGTCCCTATGGAGTTGGAGGGGGACTGACCCCTGCAGAGTGTGCTGGCTGCAGGAGAGTGGGATGTCGCCTGTGCCCTTCCCAGCCTCCAGGGTTCCAGGAAGATGCTTGCCCAGAGCCCAGGGAAGGCCTCGGGGCTACCAAGAGCAGGCCCAGGGCCCTCTCCCCACAAAGCCCCAGGCTCGTGTGCTGCGGCCCACCTCCCTCTGGAGCAAACCTTGGTGCCATCTGCTTCTCGGGTGTCTTCTCACTTCCCCCTCATGTGCAGGTGTCGGGGAGGGAGTCGTAAAGTCAAGGCCAGTGTCTCCTAGAGACCTGCTCTTCTCAAATCTGTCCTTTGATCAGACTGTCTTCCAAGTAACATCCTCCCCTTAGTTTGGGTCCTTGAAGGTATGGCAGTCTTCTACTCGGTATGGAGGGAGCTTGCTTCAGGGATGGAACAGGCTGAAGTAACATGTAGACTAACATTTCCAGAAGATGCTCTCCAAGGTCATCGACACCCTAGCACCTGTAGTGGCAGGTTCTAGTATTGAATGGCAGCCCTCCCGTAAGAATCTTGGGTAAATTTGGGTTTGCCATGGTTTTCTAGAACCTTGGCTACTCATCCTTGAGATAAGGAGTGGAGTAGGTGGCATCCAAGTGCTTCCCAGTGGTGACACTCAATGCCTCCAATACGTCCGAGTCTACTCCGTCTTCTGGAGGGTCACTTTGATACCAGCGCCTCCAAAGGACTAGAAATGAGAAGCCCGTGTTCTTCCATCTTTCAGTTTCACAATTGCCTGTGGGTTTGTGACCAATGTTTTGTGACAAGTGTGACTATATTTGTATGACTTTCCGGGCAATTCCCTGCCGGCAAACATTTTCATGACCTGTTATTTAAGGGGGAAAAAATCCATTATCAGTGCACACAGCTGGGAAGTTTTTCCTTTGTGAGAGGCCAGATAAATAAAAGTAGGTGAATAATCTTAAAATCGGCTCTAAAGTCATATTTCGGAACAGTACCTCACTGAGTTACATGTTTTGAATACTTGAAGACCCACTGCTGTTGACAGTACTTCTGAGAATGTTGACATTCCAACCGCAGCACCCGTCACCTTGGGGGCAAGACTTTGGAGTCAGGGGCGGGGCCCTCTAGCCAGCCCCCTCTAGCAAGCTGGCTAAACTGGTTCAACCGGATTCTGTCTGACTTTCAAGGGAAAGCCCAAGCATCAGCCCTGAGCAAAATGTGAGGGTTGAACTATAAAGTCTTCTGAAACATGCAGAATTGTAATTACGATGATGAGTGAAATCTTAATGGTTGAAGGGCTCGTTTTGTGTAAGCATGTTAAAACCTGACTCAAGCCACTTGTCTTGAATGAGCCAGAAGAACCTTAATGTGAAATTTCTGGTGTCACATCTGTGGATGGTGAAATGTCAGATCTGCGGGTCCTAAAAGTTTCCCTGGGAATCCAGTGGGGACGTGCAAGCAGATGTTTCTTCTGGGGGATAAAAATACAAAACCTCAACAATTACAGCAAACGGTTGATAGTCTGCTGATTTTCTTTTTTCTTAAATTACTAAAATGAAATCTTTAAAGTGGGCTTCATGGTTGTCCTCACTTGAAAGCCTGGACACTGTCAACTGGGGAGGCTCAGGCATGGGCTATCCCATGACCGTCCCCGCCAGTCCCCTTGTCCAGGCTGTACCCTCGGCCACCATCACCCCTTCCTCTCCTACATCACTAACTCTGCTTGTTTCTCAAGATTCTTCTGGAAAGTTGCTTCTGGCAGGTGACAACTTCTCCCCACAGACGGTTCTTTCCACTGTTTTCCAGCATTTTGATGCCTGTTCTGTAATAGGCAGCACATTATGTTGCAATCTCTGGCCTTCACTAAACTGCAAACTTCTCGAAGTCTCAGCGGGGCCACTTCCTGCCTTTCCCACAGTATCTCCAGCACAGTAAACATGAGATGACTGAGTGCATGCCCTCGAAGGGCTCTCAGGCACTTCTGATCGCAGGCCAGGTCACACATCGCACATCGGTAAGACGGGTGGGTTCGTTGCCGTGTGCTATGATGGCTGTTCTTGCTGCCTCAAGTTTTGAGGGTGGAAAGAGGAAGTGAGTTGTGTCTACAGATTCCACTTGACTTACACGTGTTTGTGCAGGAGAGTTTTGGGGTGGGAACAAGCCAAGTGTGCCATCCTTGAACTTGGCATAGACCAAAACAAAGGAACACAACGTAGAAGTCTCACACTTAAATCCACTTTCTTTTGGAAAGAACTGCAAGGATCTATTGCCTCTCGCTGATATACTTGAGGTGTCTGTGAAGGTTTAGGAGCTGCCTGGATGGGCTGCGACTGACCATAGATGAGTGGAGCCCCAGAGGCAGCCGGCAGAGTTCATGTCAGGGCTGTTAGCTCGGCACGGCCTTACACTCCAATGCACAGGGAAGTCGGCTCAAGCAGAGTGGAAAGACCCTGATCATTTGAGACATGTTAAACATGAGAAGCTTCAGGTTGTGTCTGTCCCTCGACTCTTGGTATTTATATGCTGCTGGATCTCCATGTGCTGATGAGCTTCACTCTTTTCAACTTTAAAGATGGCAGACCCCAGGGTTTTATGACCCGAGTAGGTCTCCCCTCTGCCTCCCCCTCTTACCCTTCTCATGTTCTAGCAACAAACTTCTCTCCTTACTCATGCTTAGCTCCAGCCAGCACACCTGGATGGGGGGTGAGAAGCAGAATTCCCCAGCATTTGCAGTTCATTTCCCACTAAAACACTTGAGTGTCGGATTGGGGCACTCATCATTTCTTGTTATGCTGGTATTCAGTAGGAACTCATGATGGGATTCGGTAGACTAGACTTGCAGTTTCATGGCTTCAAAAGCTAAGCCCATTGGGTCAGGGGCTGGGGTTTCAGGCATAACTTCTGTCCCACTGGCTGTGCAAGGAAACACGTCACCCTTTGTGGGGGGTCAGTGCTGTATTAGATGCTGTTTTGTAGACGAAGTTCATAAAAGGGAGTGTGATGTGGAAACCCTGCTTTATGGGTCCTAGCGGTATTTGCCGTTGTGATCAAATTCCCAGGCCTCACCCACCTGACGGTGCAAACACTAAACTCTACACCCAACTTTGTTTCCAGTATCTGCTGCTGTGAGATCTCGGGCTCTGGCAGTGTTCGCGGATGCTCAGAGGTCGTCCACCTCAGTCTGGCTGTCTCGAGGCACTCTGCTTGTGCAGTACGCTGGCAGGTGGCTTGCCTGGTGCTTCCAGCTTGTCTCTGTCCCCAGGCACAGCCACTATTGCCAGCCACGTCCACGCTCGGGGCTTGTGGGGTCAATGGGGTTGTATGATGGCTGGGGAAATGGTCTCCTTTCTAATGGTCAAATCTTGTCTCTTGAACGTACTTCATGAAAGTGCCTTCAATCCTGCCCCAGTTCCTCCTCGCCGGGGTGAGAAGCCCTACCCACTCCAGCCCCAGTTGGAGGACCTGTGCGTGCTTGCGTCGCGTCTCCTTCAGCCTGGGAACTGGCGACCCCTGCCTACTGACTCGGAGGCTTCCAGAGCAGCCATCGTCCTATGGACTAGCAGACTGAACTCTCACCGGGTTTGGGCCTAGTGCCTCCAGGGCTCCTGCTGCTGGCTTTGTGGCGTGCTTCCATGAAGTGCCTTCATGTACTCGGTTCTGCTAACCCTAAGAGATGTTGGGTTCTGTCACCAACCCACAGGTCAGGATGGGGCCAAGCGGGTGGCCAGGATCATAGGAATTGGACAGGTACCGCTTCAGTGGACATCTCCTGGCCCTACTCGTCAATCAGTGTGGATTACCGGCTGGCCTTGATTCGGGGCACTCCCTTAGGTGGGGACTGACCTGTGGGCATGGTGTTTAGCTGACTCATTCGTCCTCTTTGTTCCTCTGGCCTTCCCTGCATCATCTTTAACTTCGGGGCCAGCCATTTAGAAGCAGATGGGTCAGGGAGGTAATTATCTGCAGAATCTCGATATTCCCCCAGTCCTTGAACATGGATCTGGCAATTTCTGGGATGGTCCTATAGAGCCATGGAACTAGGGCTGCTGTAGTACCTAGTAGACCCTAAGGGGGTGTCTGCAAGGCAGAGCCCATCCAGCAGCTCCCCGGAGAGCATCTGTAGACACACAAGCTGTCGGGGACCACTGTGTCACCACTACTCTGAGCTCACTGGGAGCAGGACTGATGCCGAGTACCCACAGTAACCTGCACAGATGAAACGCAACACAAGGAACATGGGTGATGTCACCCTTTCTACTTGATAGATTCACTGCCATACATTATCATTTTCTTTCTGACTTTTCAGTGGTACTACCTAGACCATAAAACTTTAGAAATGAAAAAGGAGCATAAAGATCTTAGGAAGGGGGAAAAACTATTTTAACATGTACTGCTGATGTATAAAAATCTTTTTGTAATAAACTCATGCAGAGAACTGATACAGTATAATCCATATTATGTGTTCTAAATGAAGCAATTTTTGGAAGTCTTTATGAGCTAAAAATGTATTGACCAAGATTAGCTCTCAGATCATCAAATATTATGCCTAAAATCATAAACTTTAAGATACTATTTATGGGTTAACTGGGGCACATTTTTCACTTCTATACATCATCACTAAAGAAAATAGGTGTTAATTCATTATTCTAGTTCAAATTTTTATAAAGGAAGAAAAGTCAAAAGGGCAGCTGCCACTGCCTCTTCAACTTTGGCTTTTGAGGTTGATGGTTTCTCTTTGTCACTTCCTTATTTGGCTGCAGCTTGTGAAAGAATTTTTCCCCCTGTCTCATTTAAATCTGTTTTTGTTGACTTTATTAGTATGGGGGAGGGTAATTTTTCCAATGCTGTGTAACTTGGCAGGCCACCCCAAAGTCGGGTTTGCAAAGCTAAGATGTGAAGTGGAGGGCTATTTCCAGAGACTCTAGTTTCTCCTCCCTCTCCAGGAGGGAGACGCATGCAGAGTGAACAGTCGGGGGAGAAAGTGGTTCTGTGCCAGTCTGCTTAGTTGGAAGCAAACCTAATTGTTCTACCCGATCCTGGGGCTGTTGTTAGCCTGGAAAGTGAGCTCTCAGAGGTCTGCCAGCGCCTCGGGGGGTAGTGCCATGGGTCACTCCCCAGGCCGACGGCAGACGTGGCAGGAGCTGCACGCTGCCTGGGTCTCCCTTTAGCAGAGGCCATGTGGCTGGGCGTCCTGTCAGCAGGTGGCTTCGGCCCTTCAGGAATGGCCTCCCCTGTGAGAACGACTGGAGCCCCCCCTTTCCTGGACAGCTGTCCAGTGGGTGTCGTAAAGGAGGACAGAGGCTGGACCCCTGTGGCCCAGGGAAGGACGGCTCACTTGGGAGCTCTTCGTGGGACGGGTGGAACACCGAAGCCCTGCTCTCTGTCCACTCTGCTTCCCTTACCTACCTTCACAGGTGATGATCCCAAGCGGAAGCCTTTTAAAAAGGTTTATTGAGCTGCTAGTAAACCGGCTCTCAACCTGCTGCCCGGAGCCTGGTCAGTGGCGGGGGACTGTCATTCCTATCACACCAGTGGCACATTCCCATCAGGGGGACTGGCTTAGTGCTCTGCACCGAGTCCTTTGAGACGGTATACCCACCGTGCTGTGGTCAAAGCTCGGAGGACCCAGGGCTGGCACCTCAGGCCATGAGTTGCCTGACACTGGGGATCACTTTGGGGGTAGCCCTGTGGGTGTGAATTCCAGGACTTGGGTGGTGGTGGGAGCCGATGCTGCTCGCACTCTGAATATGAACCGCGTTGTCCCCAATGCTGCTGTCCCTCTTCCAACCTGTGGAGGAGAAGGGCATGAAGGAGATTCTGATACACGAGGACAGGGAGAGAAGGGGATGGCAAGGCCAAGAGCCAGGCCCAGACAGAGCCGTGCTTGGATCCTGTCCTGCCAGGGTGTGCCAGTGGCTCACCATGGTGGCAGTTCTCCCTCCCCAAAGAATTTCAGAAATGGCAAATCAAACAGAACTGTGTACTGAAGGTGATTGACTAAGTGACGACTTTAGCCTGATCATGAGTTGTTAGAGGAAGGAAACCTGGTAATGTTGAGATGATTCCTGCTGCCCTATTAGCTGAGAGTGAGTTAGGCCTACATAAAGAAGCATACAAAACTGGATAGACATGTGGACAATTGGCCACACATATTTTTGTATGTTGGTCACAATTTCATGGCTTTTAGCTTGAAGCCATTGCAAATGTATGCTGATTATGTTAGTGAAGTAATGGGAAAGGTTTTTTCCTCCATTTTTCTCCTGTCCATTAGCATGAATTGATAATTACACATGAAAAGGCTTAACAGTCTAATTTCTGTGGAGTTCAGTGACAGTGCATCATGCCATTTTGATTCTGAGTTGAACTTTGCTTAAGTGGAAACATATAATTTGGCTTTTGTTTAAAAGAATGAAGAAAATAGACATGGGGCTAAGATCTTGGACACCTTTTAGACACACTGTGCAGTACTACATTTCTAACTTTGTCTCACCTATGCAAGAGAAATGTACACATACAGTCGGAAAATACTAGTAGCTTACTAAAATTCAGCTACAAAATGAGCATGGTATTTCTGCAGATCCAGCTAAGAATTTTGCATATAAATGAGCAAGGGATAGAAAAAAGACTAAAAGTAGCAGGAAGTTAAAAATACTCACTTATTCTTGAGTATGTTATATGATAAAATAATTCTTGACAAATTTCATAACAAAGTAAGCATCAGAAACGGTAACACTTGCTCATTGATGATTTAACAGACTATGAATACCTTCTCCACAATACACTTGGGAATATGTAAATAGAAACTGGCTTCAGTTATCTTCTGAATGAATTCTGGTGTGAGCTCTGACACAGTAAGGAAAAGGTCTACAAATGTCACTCAGTATTGTCCTAAGGCAACTGAAATTTAGAGGTGGGTGCATCTCTCCTGGTGATGTCGGGCATGCAGGTATTAATTCCATGGCTTGTGTGGATGGGCAGTGACTTCTGAATGGTTACACGTATTCCTTTGGCTTGTTCATAGTCGCAGAAGGGCAAGAAAAACTCCTAGCGGCTTAAACATGGTGCCCAACAAAGACGAGAGCAAAGTCAGATTGGTAATTGTACTGGTAGACTTAATCACTGACAGGCTTTTAGATCTTAATGTTTTTTTTTTTTTTTAAACTACCATACAGTACAGGAGAGAAGAGATTGCCAAAATATCTGGAAAGTTTGCAACATGTAATTTAGACTTTTCTTTCAGCTACAGAATAAGCTTCAGGCTGAACTGGGAAAAAAAAAAAAAAAAAAAACTTTGGGAGGTGATGTTACCTCCTTTGAAAGTTTTAGGTTATGTGTGTGCATCATGGAATCTGGTCACTACAGTTGCCCCTTTTGAAAACTTTATAATTCGGGCTACATTCATTACAATTGTGAGTACCCAGAAATGGGTACTAAACTTATATTTGAGTTCAGAAGCATTAAATTTTTTTCAGGTCATGACATGTTAGCTTGGTGTTATGGTTAGAAGTCTGAGAAAACAGCAATAGCTTTATGTAAAGTACTTAAAAAAATACAAAACAGCATACTAAGAGGGCTTCATGTGAACTTGATAGTGCGGAACTAATTGAGAAGCTGGCGACTAACTCTTAAAGACTTATGATTGTAAAAGGAACTAGTACTGTGCAGGCAGTATGTGGCTGTTACATCAAGGCATAAAACAATTTTTGCACCAAGATTTCAGGAATTGACAAATTCTCTACTATGAAGGTATATAATTTGTTACAATTGTCACCCTGTAAAGGCTTACTAACGATGTTGTGTAAGCTGAATTAAGTTTAATTGTATGGCCATGATTGTATATTTTGTGCTTGGGAGCAGAAAGGTATTTCTGACACAAGAATTTCCTTTTCACTAATTATAATAACTTTAAGATGAAATCTAAAAAAAAGTCAGGCATAATGCAAGTAATTAGTATTCCTCCTTCAAACATTTTGCTGAGTTTGCACGTTAAACTTTCCCAGTAAGCTCAAAATGTTTTTGCCTCATTGGCACAGTCTCTAGATAGTACAGATTTCTTGAGGATTGCATTTCCCCCTCCCAACTTGAACAAACTTATAATTGGCCATCAGGACAATTGAGACTGTGAGACCCAGATAAACCACACTCTGCAATTCCACAATCCCCCAAGTTATCTGAATTTCACTGTCTGGAAATGTTTGGGAACTATTAAATTAAGGATTGCTTCAGCCATGCCCAAAAGCAGATGCCTGAAGACGGATGGCCAATTTCTCATCCTGTGTGGAGAATTCCTCGTGTATGACTTAAGACACGGGAAGCCAAATGTTCTCGGCACAATGGCCTGGACCATGGAACTTCATGATTCTGTACCTCCACAGGGAGATGCTGAACAGTGAGATTGTTCTCTTTGCCCCATAAGGGTAGAAAAACAATTCTCCCCACTCCATGAGAAGCCACCCACAGCTTCTGGGAGATACCATTGTGCCAAGAGCTTATAAAATCCTAACAATAAAACGTTGATGACCAGCAGGAGCTACAGAAAGCACACAGGTGCATTTCAGGTACACTCGGGGCTTAAACTCAACCTTCTTTGGCCAAAATAGCAACTTAAAAGAATCTTATGCCAAGATAATCCTGTGGAAGTCAAGAATCTGGTTGACTGTGCAGTGAGGGTCCCATTTTGAGTGCTAACAGCTGTAGGAGTATTTGTTAGAACATGACAAATACCTAGTTCTGTCACTGAGCTGAAGACCTGGATAGGGAGATGCAGAATGCTCCTGAATGCTCCTACTATGATAGGTACAGATTCCCAGGACTCAAGTCCCATAAATGTAGAGGAGAAATCACTTCTAAATCAGAACTTGCTGATTAGAGTGCTCAGGAAGCAGTATGTTATGTACTTCAGTATTTTTACAACTTTAAAATTTTAAAGGATAGGCACTCTTACCACCCCGATTTTAAAGAGTTAGGCTGTGATTTGGAGCAAAGACCCTTAGATCATGCAGTTAAAAGCAGTTCACAGGTTCCTCGACTAACAGTGGAGTTACATCACAATAAACCTGTTGTCAGATGAAGGTATTAAAGTAAAAAATGCATTTGGACACCTCCTGACATCGCAGTCCATCACTGCAGTGCTGGCTGCTGACCCTTGTGCTGGCCTTGTTGAGGGAGCTGTGGCTCACTACCCAACACCCGAGGGTGTCTCACCACAGGCCACCAGCCTGGTAAAATGGGGATGTTCCAGTCCAGAGGTTGTGCTGATGGTGTGTTTTAGACAGGAGGTTGAAGGTTGTGAGATGCACCAGGGTGATCGAGGAACCACCTGCAAGGTCCACTTTCCTATCCTCTGCCCCTCGGAACTCCAGTGGACCACAATGACAATTACTCATGTTCCTGTCACAGCCGTCACCTTTGAATATGACTTCCCCCTTAGCAATTTTTAACCCTAAACTCACAAAACTATCAAGTGGTTTGAGAAGCCTTACTTCAGATATGGAGAAAAGCTGAGATTACAGTAAGATAGTCCACAGTTCTGAGTTCACAGGATATCTACGTACATACAAGTGACTTCTAAAATAATTCTATAGTTTTAAGGCTGAACTTATCTAAGAATATGTACTCTTAGTCTTTCACCTTGGTGCTGATCTGGACACAATTGTATTTATCAGTTGTCATTCCCAGAGGGCCAGATTAGGGAACTTCCTGGTGTTGACACATGTCATACACTGTACCTATGTAGGTGGGGACCAGCCACTTCCTGGTGTGTTGACACATCCTACACTGTAGTCATGTAGGAACTAGCTCATTCAACTTAAAATGAGCAAAATACAGCATTTCCTGATCAACTTCTGTGGGGCAGTTTCTTGACAGAATCGTCACTATGAACATGCTGGATTGTTTTGGTTCTAGGGACTGTGGTCTGATGCATGTGGCTCTTGGGTACTGACCAGAAAGCAGAAATCTTCCAACATCCCAGGATGTTCTACACTCAGCATTCACGGTAGGTTTAAAGCCATGGGCTGAACGGTTCAAAACATGTCTCTGGCTTGAGTGACTTGCAAAAAGAGAAATGAGTAAGAACCTGTGAACTCAACATTGCCTCTGTCAGATGCATCATGTCTGCATGACTTTGCAGTTTTAACCCCAAGAATATCATGAACCAAAGCACACGCATGGGCCTAATTTGTAATGACTTATGATTTTGGGAATTCGGGATGGTATGAAATCGGTATAAATCCAACAAATGAAATCCAAAAAATGGCGTGTGATACTCAATAGTTTAGCATGAGAGGGGCTTTGCATCTGATTTTGTGCATCTGTGGGCTGCTGTGTTGGGAGCACATCTGAGTGTCTGGGCCAGGCTCTGCTGTTCGTAGGTTACATGGGTTCAACACCTGACTTGCCACTCTAGCACAAGTTGAGGGACATCTGTATGTTACTGGTCAACACAGAAGATTCACTGTCTTAGACAAAGTCCCTTTTCTGCTTCACACATTGGAACCTCTCAAAAGCCTGGCCAGAAAAAAGGAAAAAATGCTTTTCTTCCCCCTTGAAAACAAGCCACGGGAAGAGTGTAATACATACATACCGACTTTAGAAACTCATTTCCTAGGAGCTGTGAAACACGTTTATTTCTGGATATTAAATATAAAATGTAAACTCGCAACACTTGCCGAGGGAACAAATGTGATCCAGAAATACAAAGTGTAGAAACGGAAAGCGTTTTATGCCAAATGCATGTGCCCCATCCATGTTGCTCCTGGTGGCAGCAGGCATGGTGGGGCCTGGATGTGGGGCCTCGGGGAGGATGACCGTGCAGGCTGGTTCTCAGGGTGAAGGGCTTTCTTCTGATGCAGACTTTCTCATCACAGCATCCAGGACAGCAGACAGTTGATGAAGAGACTAATGCCTTAAAATTAAATAAAGATGATGAAATTGAGGACCACACAAATAGAGGGGAGTGGCCTCTGTGGTCATAAATATCTTGAGACGGGCATCTTTGCAGGAAAAAAAACGGAAGTAGCCACTCCCTACCCACCCTTAATAGAAGTAGTAGAATCTGTTATTAATACATTCATCTGGAAAACTTGTAAAACTGAAAATGAAGAATTTTGCCCCAAACTCCATTACCTAGCAACAGCAGGACATGAGAGATTGACTTTGACTTAGGAGAAAATTAGAAGTCAGAATCTGACCCTCTAGAGTTGGTGGTAGTTTTTCTTATGTTAACTGTAGTATAGTCTGTTGTCTCACTGTCATTTTTTGGTATGTGTTGCTCAAAGCTCTGACGATGTGCAGATGGCACACTTAGAGGGGATAATTGGAGCCTGTTTCATAAAGACTATTTGTAAAGCATCTAACAGTAAACAATTCAGTCTCCTAGTGGGAGTACCAGCTGGACAAGGGTTGATGGCTGTTCCCAGGATCCACTGAGAAAGCAGGTGCAGGAGAGTAACCACCCAGTGAGGGGGGTGGTCCTAGCAGAAGAGGTCACTATGTGCCAAAACCAAGAGACAACAGGCTGCCAGGGGAATTAAGCCCACTATAACTTTCTTTGATCTTAGATCTGCCCCCTGCAATGGGCTAAACTACATCACCCCCAAATTTGTATGTTGAGTTCTAGCCTCGGAGACCGAAGAATGACAGTCTCTCTCTTCAAAAAGGGGTGATTAAAGTGAGGTCATTATGGTGAGCCTTCATCTGATGTGACTGGCACCCTTGTAAGAAGAGATTGGAATTCAGTGCACACAGAGGGAGACCATGCGGAGATGGGGCATGGCTGACTGCAAGCCAAGGAGACAGTCCTCAGGAACAGCAACGCTTCCAACCAGTTGACTGTAGAATTTTGGCTTCCAATATTGAGAAAATAAGTTCAAACTGCTCATCTGCTGTTCTTTGTTATAGCGGCTCTTGCAAACTAATACCTCTTCCATTGCACACATCCAGCCTGAAGTCTAAGGGGTGGGAACCAGGAGGTAGAAGCTGGCTTGCTCAGTGCCAGAGGAGGTAGAGAAACTTAGGAGTCGATATGGAGAAGGAAGAGGAGCTTGGGCATATCCAAAGAGAAGCTTTATAGCTCTCAAGAGCATCAAGTGAGGTAGATAGTGGTGCTCAGAATGAAAACCCAGCCATCAGTAACTTAGGAAATAATGCTTCAAGACTGCTTTCTTCCTAGCTACATTAAAGGAATATTTACTACCCCCTCCTCAAATCAGAATAAAAATTCTGGAGAAAAATCTTAAATATTCTGAGCTCTTAGTTCTAAGTTTTTTTTCACTGTAATTGGTATTTAAAAAAAAAAAATCTTAGATTGCTCAAAACTACATATTGCCTATAAAAGACCTCATTCAAAAGACCTCAAACTATCAGATACAGGAGTTGGGGAAGGTGTCTTTATAATATGAAACTATCTCAAACCCCATATCCACAGCAGCACTTCTGTGCAGAGTAAGTGTCCTAAAGAAAATTCAAAGAATCTGTTCACGTCCTAGCACTATTTTAAAGCACAAGGCTACAGCTCTGAGAATGAAAGTCCTTTTACTCCTGTGAAAACTCTATTATCAGCACATAAAACTTCTCAGATGTTTTTTTTCATCCTTTAATTCACTTATGCAGGACTGAGAACATTCTATCAGACACCTCAGAGTGCTCAGATAAGACATTAAATGATCCTCATCTTTTTTTCCTAACTGTAGGCTTAATACAAGATGTATCCCTTGTGGGTGAGGTGACTTAAGTCGTGCACCTTTCCTTGGGGAACAGCACTTTGAGGAGGTCCTACCCTCTCTAAGCGCTCTTCCCTCCAGTGAGGGAAACAGACTGTTATGTCTTGGTGACTTCATTTTCTTTACTTGGGTTTGAACCCAGGGATGCCTAACCACTAAGCCACATCTCCACCCTGACTTTTTTCTTCAAAATTTCAACACTTGTTCTATTAGGGCCTTGCTAATTTGCTAAGGCTGGCTTTTGTGATCCTCCTGCCTCGGATTCCTGAGTTGCTGGGATTATAGGCGTGCACCATGTGCCTGACTCTCGGTGACTTTTAGACAGCAGCATGCTGTCCTCTGCTTGATAGGCCAGGTGAAGGAGGTTTGGCTCTTTTCACCTGGTAACAGCACAGTTCATCTATTTCCACGTCTGAAATACACCTGGAAGAGGAGCAGAGGCAGGCCTTGTGGGCCATGAACACTTGCTGACAGAGCTAAGAACACTCTTTATCTGGAATCGTTGGTGTCTGGCCCAGTCTCTGTTCTAAAAGCACAAATCAGCCAAAAGCCTTTATTCAGGAATGAAGTCATGGTTCTGATGGACCCACTCTCCTGGTGGAAAATGAGCCACTGAACAAAGCAGGGGATGGGCTTGTATAGTTTGTGGGTGATCTAGTGAGCATGTCGGTTGGGGCGCTCAGAAATCTGGGTGTTTGGGTTGGGGTTCAATGGTCAGCATCTGGAGAGGAGTTACCTCGGGAGACACTAGTGTTGACTAGAGACTAATTCTTGGCTTGATGAAACACTTTCTCTCCATCTGTGGCCAGTATTTGAAAAGGATTTATCTATGGCTTTCTCTCACTCCCTTTCCCAGGCCACACTGTCTAGGGGCTCTTAACGTTCTATATCCAATATCAATAATGCTGCAGGCTCTCATTTTACGGGAATTCTCTGCAGAGCTACTGGCAATATTACTAATATTCCAACAGTTAATGTATGAAGTATGTGCAGTTCCATCAACATGCCTGTTAATTAGAAACGTCACTGTACACCTGAACCAATGTTACACACCTGAGCTGATGTTCTATCAGAGTGACTTGAGTATTGACGCACATTTTACTTTAAACTTGGCTTTAAGGAACTAATTAGAAATTACGTTACGTAGCTGCAACAAAAAGCAATGTGATAGAGCAAACCAGAAACTGCTCAAAGCCCCCTCCTTTCTTCATAATCGGTGTCTTCCCTTTCTACCTGAGGGAGTGAGTCTTGAGCCAGCATCTTCAGGTAAAGCTGAGAGCAGGGTGGGAACATGCAATCCTCCTTGGGATGCTCCAGGGTAGAGCTGTCTCTGTTGAACTGTAGCAGCTCCCCCACATAATAGTTCAGAAAACAAACTTTGAAGTACAAAGCATAGGTTTCTTTGAAACATTGTTTTACTAAAAAGGCACGGGTCAGCGCCTCTAACGCAAACTACCTGGATGGAAAACATAAGGAGGGAAACTAGAGATGGTTGGCACTCACACCTGGGAACTGGTCTCCCCTGTGGGCTCAGATGTGGGATGTGGGGGCACCCCTGTGGGAGAAGCTCATTAGCAAGTCAATTCCCAGAGCTTGTGAAGAGTGGAGGGCAGCACTGGAAGGCTGAGCATTTTCTGACACAGCTTTCACCCCTGTTCAAGGTCTCAAGATTAGTGGGTAATACCAGGGGCCAGATCACCCCTCAATCTCCTCGGGCCTCTTACTGCCCTCAATACCATTTTGATCTACACTTTTACAAAGCAACAGCAAACACTGTAAAATGCAAGTCAAACTCTGAAGGACTTGGGAGTGTTAACAAGCCAGGAAGTTTCCCAAGGCAGGAATCTGGAGCAGAGTTTTGCTCATGTGGAATTTCTCACCTTCCTCCCTCTGGTCTGATAAGCCAGTGCGAAGGCACTTTGTCTTCCTTCTACAGCTCTGGTCATTACTGTGGTTACGGTTGACAATGGAGACTATTCAGTGTCAGAAATGCTCTGTAAAGTTTTGGAGTGTGGGTACTAAATTTAAAATTAACAGGGAATTGGCAACTATTTTTTCCTGTAGTACTATGCACACTTACATTTGAAATTTCTTTCAAATGCTTTAATTTCTCAGCACCAGAGAAAAAGCCAACCTCGTACTTCGATGATTTTAATGAAAAGTACCTTTAGAAAGGTCTCATTGTCTTAGTAAATTGTGCTGGGAACATTAGTGGTGTACCATTTCTTCTAGAAGCTGAGAGCACCATCATTCAAGTGTAGCTAAGCTTTAAAACACTGTTCTGATTCTGCTTAGTGTCACATAGGAGTCTTAACTCCTGTGGAAAAGGTGCGGGCAGGAGCCATGCTGATTTCAGGAGGTGAATGGTCAGCTGAGGGCTCCCCACAGTGACGGGACCTGTGGCTCAGTTTTCCTCTCACAAATCGGTTTTAAGCTGTATGCTGTCGTAAGGTGCCTTCTGTTACCGTCACAACATAAACATGGTCTCTTTCCAAAATCACTGAAGTGTGAGTTTAAGAGATCACCAGCCCCCTCTTCTCTCCCTTCTCCTACCCAGCTTCGGGCTTGGGGTCAGGGGACTGAGTTTCTTTTCTACCTGGTAACCTCTCTTCCAGTCACGCCAGTCTTACACTTTGCAGGACTGAGTCCTAAAGCTCTGATTTTTGTCACCTGCCTCTCAATTCTGCTGGTCCTTTGCTGCCTTCTGTGTTATGAATAGACTTGGACTCTTTGCCTAGCTCACTCCCACCATCTTTCTCAATCCTCCCCAGCCTTCTTAATTTCTATATCTTTGTCTTTTTATTCTAGTTACGCATGACACAAGGCATTTTGACAGAGTATGACTTGTCATTTCCCTGTTTGCATATGATGCAGAATCTCACCAGTCAGGTAATATTCACACAGGGTAATGGCGTTTGATTCAGTCCATCATTCCTACCCCCATACTCCCTCCCCTCCCTTCCCTCCCCTCTATCTAAAGTGCATCTCTTCTTCCCTCGGCCCCTTTCCCTTATTGTAAATTGGCACCCACACTAGAGGACACTGGGCCTTTGGTTCCTGGGGATTGACTGACTTCACTTGGCATTTTCTTCAGCTCCATTCATTTACAGGTGAATGTCCTCATTCCATTCTTCAAAGCAGACTGATATTCCATTTTGTGTCCATGCCACATTTTCTTTATCCATCTGTTCTAGGGCATGTAGCCTGGTTCCATGTTGGTTGATTGTGAATTGAGCTGTTATAAATACTGATGTGTCCGCGTTACTGTCATATGCTGATATTGAATCCTTTGGGTATAAACTGAGGAGTGGGATAACTGGGTTAAATGGTGGTTCCATTCCATGTTGGCTGAGGAATAGCCAATATGGCAAGTAGTCTTCAGTTCCCCCAGCCATGTACGAGTGCCTTTCCCCCACATCCTCGCCAATGATTACTATTGCTGGTATTCTTGATAACTGTCAACCTGACTGGAATGAGATGAGATCTCGGTACTTTTTATTTGCATTTCTCTAATTGCTGCAGATGTTGAATATTTTCATATTGTATTTCTTTGAAGTGTCTGTTCAGTTCCTTGGCCCATTCATTGATTGGGTTATTTGGTTTTGGGATTTTAAGTTTTTTGAGTTCTTCATATATCCTGGAGATTAATGCTCTGAGATGGGTGTGGTAAGGATTCTCTCCTGCAGGCTCTCATGTTTCCTTGACTGAGCTTTTTAGTTTGAATCTGTCCCATTGATTGACTGATTTTTTTTTTTTTTTTTTTTTTTTTTTTTTTGTGCTTTAGGAGTCTGGTTAAGGAAGTCAGTTCTTAGGCTGACATGGTAGAGCTGGGACTGCTTTGTCTTCCATTAGGCACAGGGCCTCTGTTCTAGTGCCTAAATCTTTGATCCACTTTGAGCTAACTTTTTGTGCAGGGTGAGAGGTTTAATTTCATTTTGCTACATGTGGATTTTCAGTTCCCCCAGTACCATTTTTTGAACAGGCTGTGTCTCCTCCATTGTTTATGGCAATGTTGTCTAGCATGAGAACTGCACTTATGTGGGTTTGTCTCTGTGTCCTGTATTCTGTTCTGTTAGTCTGTCTGTTTTGGTGCCAATACCATGCTGTTTTCATTACTATTGCTCTGTAGTACAGTTTAAGGTCTGGTTTTGTGATGCCTCCTGCTTCACTCTTCTTGCTGAGGATTGCTTTGGCTATTCTGGGCCTCTTATTTTTCCAAATGAAGTTCATGATTTTTTTTTCTATTTCTATAAAGAATTTCATTAGGATTTTCATAGGAATTGCATTAAATCTGTATGCCTTTCTAAGTTTGAGAGATTTCTTTAGTGTTCTGTAGTCTTCATTGTAGAGGTCTTTCACCTCTTTTGTTTTTCAAATATTTTTTTTTGAAGCTACCTATTGTGAATGGGTGGTTTCCCTTATTTTTCAGTGGAATCATCACTGAATAAGCATGTGTTTGACTTATGGGTGTTATTTTAGTTGTGCTACTTTGCTGAATGTTCCATTTTTAACCATTCCTTCAGCGTTGGACATATAAATGGTTATAAGTAACACTCGGTATATCTATGAAGGTATATATGCATGCCTTTAACACCTACTTATACATTTTTAAAAATTTAATGATTCATGATCAAAAAATGAGTTGTCATAGTTTTTTTCCAGTAAAAGCTCTGTTGATTCCCACATCTATCAATAGGTTATAATTATGCTTAAATACCACTTTCCCCAGCTTTAGGACACCATCACTTATGAAATTTCAAAAATATACTTTCATTTTGTTCCGGTTGATATCTTTCATATGTTCATAAGGAGGTGGTTGTTGATGCAGAGTGTTTTTATTATGTTTCATTACATTTAAAATCTTGATCACTTTCTAGAACAGCTCATTTCAGCTCAATCACTACTAAATACAGTGACTGACTTGCAAAGTCTTCAGGAGGCCAACTTTCTGCTCCACTGATGTTGGTTAAACTGTCTGAAATTCCTGCTCAGAATGTGAGGTACTTGGTGTCTTTGTTTAAAATGAGCAATGAAGGAAACAGGTCACCAATGACCAACTGACTCACCAAATGTGGACAGTATGACCTTCAGCTTCCTGGGGTCAGACTTCAAGTCTTGAGGCAGAAGAGAAAGCTGGGCTCCTGTAACTTCACTCCAAAAAAGATGAGCAAACAATATTGAACACCATTCATGAAGACTTAATCACAGTATCGCTACAGGGAAAAAATGCTGCAAACACTTAAAAAAAAATTTGCATTCAAAAACTCCAGAGTAATGCTTGGAAAACATACAGCATCAATAGGGTGCTTGTTATGATCTGTATCATATTTCTTCAGAGCACTTTGACTCGGCTTGGAAATGTAGCTGGTAGCTTTTCTTCATGCTCTTGAGAAAAAAGAACAACAAAGAAGGTGTGCCAAATAGAAGAGCGCATCGCCCGGTTTCCAGGCTATTGGGTGGATCAGGCCACTCAGCTGGCCCTAGAGTACTTAAAGACAAGAAGGAAACACTGAGTTGAACTCGGCCTGCAGCAATGCACTTTCTAGCTGTTGCTGAATGTCTCAGTGTTGACAGCTGCAGTGGGACATTTTGACACATAAATGTCAGTGTTCACATGTTTCTATTTCACATGAAGGAATATTTTTAATTTTGAGCAAATATTTTATTCAGACCATGGTAAAGTATAATCAAATATTTGTGCAAAAAAATATACATTTGTAGTGGTTTAGATCTTTGTCAACCAGATTCTTTCTTGGCCAGCGTTTTAAAAAATATTCATTTAACTAGGTATATATGATAGAGTGCGTTGTCATTCATTGTACACAGTGGCAGCACAACTTTTCTCTGGTTGTACATGATGTAACCTCACACCATATGTGCAGTCACACATGTACCTAGGGTAATGATGTCCATCTCATTCCACCATCTTTCCTGCCCGCATGACCCCTCCCCTCCTTCCTCCCCTTTGCCCAATCAGTTCCTCCATTTTTTCCGTGCCCCCTCGCCCCCATCATGGATCAGCATCCACTTACCAGAGCACATTTGGCCTTTGGTTTCATGGGATTGGCTTACTTTGCTTAGCATGATATTCTCCAGCTCCCTCCATTTTATCTGCAAATGCCATAATTTTACTCTTAATGTTGAGGTAATACTTCATTGTGTATACATACCAGTTTCTTTATGCATTCACTATTGAAGGTCATCTAGGTTGGTTCCGTCCACAGTTTAGCTATTGTGAATTGTGCTGCTATAAACATCAATGTGGCTGTGTCCCTGTAGTATGGTGTTTTTAAGCCCTTTAGGTATAGACCGAGGAGGACGACAGCTGGGTCAAATGGTGGTTCCATTCCCAGTTTTCTAAGGAATCTCCATACTGTTTCCCAGAGTGGTTGCACCAATTTGCAGTCCCACCAGCAATGTGTGTGTCTTTTGTCCCACATCCAAGCCAACAGTTATTGTTTGTGTTCTTGATAACAGCCATCCTGACTGGTGTGAGATGAAATCTTAGAGAAGTTTTGATTTGCATTTCTCTAGTTACTAAAGATGTTGAACATATTTTTCATATATTGTCCAATTGTATCTTTTGAAGTCTGTTCAGCTCCTCAGCCCATTTATTGATTGGGTTGTTTCTTGGTAAGTTTTTGAGTTCTTTATGTATCCTGGAGATTAGTGCTGTGGGTGGGTGGGCGTGGGGTGGGGCAAAAACTTTTCAAAATGTAGGCTCTCTTCACCTCCCTGGTCATTCCTTTGTTGAGAAGCTTTTTTTAGTTTGAATCCATCCCATTCTTTGATTCTTGGTTTTATATCTTGAACTTCAGGAGTCCTGTTAAAGAAGTGGGGGCCTAATCCAACATGAAGAATTGGGCCTACTTCTTCCTCTACTAGGTTCAGGGTCTTCCAGTCTAATTCCCAGGTCCCTGATCAACTTTGAGTTGACATTTGTGCATTGTAAGAGATTCAGTGTCATTTTGCTGCATGGGTATTTTTCACTTCTTCCAGCACCATTTGTTGAATAGGCTCTTTCCTCCAATGTATGTTTTTGGCTCCTTTGTCTAGTGTGAGATAACTGTATTTATGTGGGATTGTCTCCTCTGTGTCCTCTACTCTGTACCACTGGTCTACAGGCCTATTTTGGTGCCAATACCATGCTGTTTTTGTTACTATAGCTCTGTAGTACAGTTGAAGGTCTGGTATTGTGATACCTCTGGCTTCACTCTTCCTGCTAAGGATTGCTTTGGCTATAATGGATCTCCTATTTTTCCAGATGAATCTCATGATTTTCCTTTTTCCATAAGGAATGATGGGATTTTAACTGGAATCACATTGAGTCTGTAGAGCACTTGGGGTAGTATGGCCGTTTGACAGTATTGGATCATGGAAGATCTTTCCATCTTGGGTCTTCGGTTTCTTTAGTTTTCATCATAGAGGCCTTTCATCCCTTGTTGATTCCCAAGGGGGGTGGGTGTGTGTGTTTTGAGGATACTATGAATGGGGTATTTTTCCTGATTTCTTGGGATTCATCACTAATGTGTATAAATACATTTGGTTTATGGGTTTGACTTCTATATCCAACTGCTTTGCTGAACTCATTTTAAAAGTTTTCCAGTGGAGTTTTTTGGATCCTTTAAGTAGAGGATCATGTTGTCAGCAGATAATGATAGTGTGAGTTCCTACTTGTACCCCTCATTTCTTTTGTCTAATGGCTCTGGCTAGGGTTTCAGGACCACGTTGGGACCATGTTGAATAGAAGTGATGAAAGGGCACATCCCTGTTCCAGTTTTTAGGGGTGATCCTTCCAATTTCTCTCTGGTATGATGGCCTTGGGTTTAGCATAGATGGCTTTTAAAATTTTGAGGTATGTTTCTACTATTCCTAGTTCTAGTCTTTTGAACACGAAAAGATGCTGTATTTTGTCAAATTCTTTCTCTGCATCAATTGACAGTTCATCTCACCAATAGACTTAAAGAAATACATTTATTGGTTTCTACATGTTGAACCAACCTTGTATCCCTGGAATGAACCCCACTTGATCATGGTGCAGTACTTTTTAAAAAATGTTTTTCTATGCAATTTGCCAGAATTTTATTGAATTTTTGCATCAATGTTCATCAGGGATATTGGTCTGAAATTTTCTTGGTGTCTGATTTTTGTATCAGGATAATACTAGCTTAATAGAATGAGTCTGGAAGGGTTCCCTTCTTTCCTATTTTATGGAATAATTTGAGGAGTATTTGGTATCTTTGTGGGTCTTGTAGAACTCGGCTATGAATCTGTCTGGTCTTAGGCTTCTCTTGGTAGGTTTTTTAGAAATTTATTATAAACAAATGACAGAACACATTAAAATTCTTATTACACATACTCAGTACGATTTTTCATCTGTTTGTATATAAAGTATGTTGACACCAATTCGTGTCTTTATACATGTACTTTGGATAATGATGTCCGTCACATTTCACCATGGTTGGTAGGCTTTTGATGGCTTGTATGTCCTTGCTTAAAATCGATCAGTTTAAATTGTGTATATCCTCTTGACTCAGTTTGAGTTGATCATATGCCTCTAGAAATTTGTCAGTGTCTGATGTTTCCTATTTTACCAGAATATAAATTTTTAAAACAGTTTGTAATTGTCTTCTGTATTTCAACAGTGTCTGTGATATTTTTCAACATGAATTTTAGTGATCTTAGTAATTTAGTAATTGTCTCTCCTTCTCGTTAGCGTGGCTAACGTTATTTTTTCAAAGAACCAGCTTGTCAGTTTTTTCATTTGTTTGAATTTAATTGATTTCAGCTCTAATTTTAATCACTTCCTGTCTTCCTCCACTTTTAGTGTGGATCTGTCCTTTCTCTAGGACTCTGAGATGTAATGCCAGGCCGTTATTTGTGGCCTTTGTATTCCTTTAAGGAATGAACTCCATACAGTGGAATTTCCTCTCTCCCTCTCTCCTTAGCGCTGCCTTCTTAGTGTCCCAGAGATTTTGATAATTGTATTATCATTTACCTCCAAGAATTTTATCTCCTCCCTGATGTCTTCTGTTATCCATGTGTCATTCAATAGTGCTATTTAGTCCCCAGATATTGGAGTAGCTTCTATTGTTTTATCAATTTCTAATTTCATTCCATTGTGGCCTGACAAACGCAGGGTAGTATCTTTATTTTTTTTGTACTTGCCAAGACTTGCTTTGTGGCATAATATATGGTCTATTTTAGAGAAGAATCCATATGCTGTTATGAAAGTATATTTGCTTGTTGATGGATGGAATATTCTATATATGTCATTTCCAAATTACTGATTATATTATTGGGTTTTTTTTTTGAGTTTTTGTTCGATCTGTCCAGTGTTGAGGTGTATTAGTCCCCCAGTATTATTGTGTTGTGGTCACTTTGGTTCTTGTAGTTGAGAAGGGTTTGTTTGACCTACATAGATGCCCATTGTTTGGGGCATAGATACTGATTTTTATGTCTTGCTGCTGTGCGGATCCCTTAAGCAGTTTGAAATGTCCTTTATCTCTCTTATCTAGCTTTGGTCTGAAGTGCACTTCATCTGAGGATGGAAACCTGCTTGTTTCCGAGGTCCATGTGAGTGGTGCGTCTTTCCCACCCTTTCACCTTCAGTCTGTGGATGTCTTTTCCTGTGAGATGAGTCTCTTGAAGGCAGCATATTGTTGGGTCTTCTTTTAATCCAATCTGTTGGTCTGTTTTTTAATTGAGCTCAGGCCATTCACTCAGGGTTATTGAGATGATTTTAATCCTGGACATTTTGGTTTATTTTTGGTTTAACTTGGTTTCTCCTTTGACTAGCTTTCTTTTAAGATAGTTCACACCTTTGCTGATTTTTCATTGTTCTTCATTTCCTCCTCCTGGAATATTTTGCTGAGCATGCTCTGTAAGGCAGGCTTTTTCACTGTAAATTCTTTTAACCTTTGTTTATCATGAAAGGTTTTTATTTCATCATCAAATCTGAAGCTTAATTTTGCTGAATATAAGATTCTTGGTAAGCTTCCATTTTCTTTTAAAGCTTGGTATGTTCCACGATCTCTTGGCTTTGGGGATTGAAAAATCTGAGAGATGAACTGATCTCCTCCTATATGTGATCTGATTCTTCTTGCAGCCTTTAAGATTCTATTCTGTATGCTAGGCATTTTCATTATAATGTGCCTTGGTGTAGATCTGTTATTTTGTAACTTGGTGTCCCATAAGCCTCTTACATTTGATTTTCCAATTCATCATATTTGGGAGACTTTGTATTTCATTGAAGGAGATTGTGTATTCCTTGGGTTTGAATCTCTGCCTCCCTCTATCCCAATAAATCTTAGATTTGGTCTTTTGATGCTATCCCATAATTCTTGGGTGTTCTGTTCTTGGATTCTTACCATCTTCACTGTGGGGTCAACTTTATTTTCAAGATGTATTTTTTTGTCTTGATCCGTTCTATCTTCCAAGTGATCTCGTTTGTTATGCTTTCTATTTTTTCCTTAATTTCAAGGATTTCTGATTGGCCTTTTTTAAAAGAACCTTGAAGTAATCTTTCTACCTGTATTTATCTCTTTGTAATCCATGGTCACCTGTGTTTGCTCACTCAGGTGATTCTGTAATTCACACATCAATTTAATTATTTAATTCTGAAATCATTTTGACCCTTCATTAGCTGCACTGTCTATGGATTCTATTGTTACTTTTTTTTTTGGGGGGGGGGCATTTTCCTCCCTTGTGTTTTCAAGTCTGTCTATCTTCCTTTCTTGTGGTGCAGATATGAGGTACCATAGTCTCTGCCTTATAATCCTGTAGTGTCCCTGCAGATGATCTGAACCTCACCTTGGTGTTGGGCTTCTAGTCCCTGGTTGGTGTCCATGATGAACGCTACTGCAGCCCAATGTGGTGGTGGCAGTAGCAGAGGTAACTCAAGACAGCAGTGGGAGGGGTCCCAAGGTGGCTGCAACCAGGCTCTGAGATGAGGCTGAGGGTGGGTTGCCTGTCTGTTGTCCCAGGGAGGGAGGCTAAGGCAAAGGCTGCAGTCCCAAGATGGAGGTGGGCTAGGCCTGGGCTCCAGTGTGGTCCTGCCAGTCGGTGGGACAGTCTCGGGCCTCACGTTGGCCTAGGCTCCTGAGCGGGTTGGCGGGGCAGTCCTAGGTCTGGGCCTGGGCTCTGCATGTGGGTATGCTGCTCCAGTACTCATTCTTCATGAAAACCTGTGTCTATTTAATGAGTCCTAATAATGTGTACTTCTGTAAACACTTGTTAATAGACTAAAAGTTGCTGTGATACCTGAATTATATATACTCTGACAGAAGAAAATAACAAAATCCTCCACATAATACAACCAAGTTCAAGGAAGGAATTGCCAATACAATGAAAGTTTCTTACAATGAATGTCCATGTCATCTTCAAATACAGCGAACTTCCCCCTTTCCACCCCATCTTTACCGAGTCAGCATCCACATATCACAACATTTGGCCTTTATTTTGGGGGGATTGGCTTATTTCACTTAGCATGATAGTCTCCAGTTACATCCCTTTACCAGTAAATGCCATAATTCCATTCTTCTTGACTGAGTAATATTCTGTGTATCTGTGCCACACTGTCTTTACCCATTCATCTGTTGAAGGGCCCCTAGGTCGTTTCCATAAATAGCTATTGTGAGTTGAGCTGGTATGAACATTGGTGTGGCCTCCTCACTAGAGTATGCTGATTTTAAGTCCTCTGTATAAACCGAGGAGTGGGATAGCTGTCAAATGATGGGTTCCATTCCATGTCTTCTGAGAAATCTTCATACAGCTTTCTATCAATGGTTGCACCAATTTGTAGTTCTGCCAGCAATGTGCTTTCTTTATACTTGTATTCTTAATGATTGAGATTCATCTCACTCCAGTCAGAATGGCAATGTGATTTTGATTTCTCTAATCTCTACAGATGTTGAATATTTTTATATATTTTTGATTATATTTCTTCAGTGAAATGTCTACGAGTTCCTTAGCCCATTAATTGATTTTTTTTTTTTTTTTTTTTTTTGAGGGGTATTTAGTTTGAGTTCTTTATATCCTGGAGATGAATTCTCTGAGGTGCAAGTGGCAAAGATTTCTCCCATCCTGTAGGGAGAGCACCATTATTAAGATTGGCTGGAAATTAGCAGCAAACTGTCGTATAGAGCTGGAATCAAATGGTTCCTCTGGTTCCCCCTGGAGGAACCGCATCTTGGCCTGGAGGAGGTGAGATCAGAAGAATTGTTGGGTTTAGAGTCCTGCTTCTGTTCTCACTGGTCTCATTAGCTTCTTGTGGTCACTGGACTCTCCAGGCTGTGCACAAAGCTGTTTGGGAAACGTGACTACCGCTGTCTACTGGAGGTCTAGTTGTCCCATCTTACTGTGCCGTCCCTCAAAGTTGAGTGATGGGGGCGTTTGGTTGTATCTGACCAAAGTTCTTCACAGCCTTAGAAAGGCTGCTGGTGAACACTTGTATTTCATCTTTCTTCATTTTTTTTTCTTTTTTCAACAAAGAATTAGCTCATTTTCCTATGAAACCTGCTTATTTGAAGTCTTTATCCATGTGGGTTTGAATAGCAGGAATTGCCTTAGGAAAGTTTCTCCTGTTTTACTACCTGTGTGCAACAGTGTCTGAGCACCAACTCTTAAGATTTTCCTGTCTCTTGGTGTCTTGTTCTTTCTATGGAGAATTCAAATCTAAATCTCCAGTGCCTTAGGACAGAGATGAACATACTAGAAACAGTAATAGAACATAATGTTCTCGGTCATGCCTCGTTTATGTAGGTAGCAAATTCTGTACTGAAGGCTCTCCCCCCTGGTGACCAGCCACCCTGGCAATCAGGCAATACCTGAGGGAATTGGCACTAGGTAAATCACAAAGTTGCTGTCTGCCTGGGAGCCGTCCAGGCCATAGAGGTTGGAAGCCCACCTCAGTTAGGGAGCCCCAACCCCAAATGCCATTAAGTCAATTTTCACGTCACCCTTTAATAAGACAGTGTCCTTAATTTTAGTAAAACGTGCTTCTCATTTCAGATGTCTGCAAATAATCATAGCTTAATTCCCCTTGAGGCTTTCATGCTGGGGACAGGAAAACTGCAGGAGATTCCCAAGGGGAAAGTGAACCTGGGGACTTAAGAAATTGGGGTCCAGAGTTCAGTGGCCACAGCGAGCTGCAGGTCTGTCCTCTGAGACGTCCCTGTCTCCTCATCTAGGGAACCGACATCTTCCTTAGATTCACCAGTAGCTGAAGACTCTCTAATGCTCCTGAATAGTCACTAGTTCTAGTGATTCCTTATGGTGTCAGAATCCGTAGACCCGGGGGGAGGTGGGGCATAAGGACAGACGTGCCTTAGAGGAAACCTGGAATTCCACCCATTCTTACCTTGGCACTTAGCAGATATGCCTGCCACTGCCAGCTGTCCTGAGGAAGCTCCTGTCACCCAGGGGTTAACAGAGTCAGATGGAGGCACAGAAAGGGCACTTGGACCTGGATAACTTCTACTCTCCTGCTCTGATGTTTCCTTGTGTACTTAATGCACCTAGAAAATGGAATTTTTAAGATTTACTTTTCTTTAAAAACTATTCTTAATTATAAGATTTGCTTTGAAAAAGCGTCAAGTTGTTTCTATAGCTCGTTCTTGGTGACAACACATTTCCTGCAAACAGAAAAACAAATCTCCATAAAAATCTCCCTCGTGAAGCCCAATAAATTATGATAGAATCTCACCAGTTTAACACTAAAAAATTTTTCTTAGTAAACTTGTATTCGTGTTTGATCTTTACTATTCATACAACTTGCAAGTGTTCACAGATTTGATGGAGAATATGTAAATCAGAGATGATGAAAGAGTTGCTGTAGAAATTAGTCACTCCCTAAGCATGGGCCATACAATTGCTGAAATCCTTGCCCTTAGCAGAGATGGGGGTCATAGTCCTGAAGAGCCGAGCTCATTACATTGCCAACCAGTGGAATATATAAATCCGTGAATCATGAGATTTACTTCCCGACCCATGTGGAATAGGGCAAAGTTAAGTTTTTCAAGCAGTGGTGCAGGAGGACCGGCTGATTTCATGTGGCTCTCTAAGTGACGCAGTTCCGGCAGGCAGACTCGGGGGTTTCACAGGCTGACTGCGTTCCTCGGACGTCCAATCCTCGGAGGCTCTGCTAGTTCCCAGAGCATTCTTTAATTCTGGCTTTTTAAAAAGTTTGCTTTGTCCCCTCTCCAGCCTGTCTTGTTCTTTTCAACCACTCTCTCCCTTTGTTACAACTTCACTAAGTCAGTTTCTCATGATCATTGCGTAAGAGACGTCCGCCTCCTCCAGGTAGGCGAAGAAAAGCAACGTTGCGTGTTCAAGAGAAAAAGCCCACACTATTGTATGCCTGTAGTTCCTTGACAAATCTGAAGAATTCTCCAGGTTGCTGAATATAAAGAAACATAAAAATCCGACTGTTCCTGAATTTCTAACCACTGTTTTGTGTTTAAGGGTGTCAATTGGATCATGGGCTAAGGAAACCTGAAATTCCTGCTGGGACTGTTCAAAGCAGAATTGCAACATGCAATCCAGTCGGTCGGTGTGCCAGGGCTTGGGAGGGACTGTTAGTGTTTCTGTATTTCAGTGGTGTGGACATGAGGCTAGGTGCAAGCTCACCTCAGGCTTCTTTAGAAACCTGGTTGATGGTCTAAATTGCGTTAATTGAAATTATGTGTGTGTACATACTTCCTACTGTGCAATATCAAACACTTCAGATCTTGAACTTCATAAAGTTGGTGTTGAATAACGGGACTTTGGCATCCTTATTTATACCAATTGTTACTGAATTTCGAACATGGTTGGGACAAAACTAGAAAACAATTTTAAAAGTGAAACAAATTCTACAAAGCTCTTCACATTGAAAATCATAGAACCAGAAATCCATCTGATGAAGGTGAAAAGTGTTGGAATGTGAGTGGTTGAAAATCAAATCTAGAATCTAAACTTCTGGGAGAGTTGAAGTTGAGGCATTATTCACTTTAGTACTTCCACAATTCTCAGGTATGTAGTAGTATTTTCTTATTTTCTCAGAATGAGTCTTTGGATTCTCCTTACAACCCCGGAGAGAGATCTTCCGGCAATAGAGATAATAACATATGACCTGAAACTGTTCTATTTTCTTGGTATTATCTCTAGAGATGTGGATCATACAAAATCTTCTGCCAAGTGTAGCTTATGCTTAAAAAAAAAAAAGTACTGTCAGGGTTCTCCAGAGAAACAAATAATGGAAGATGTGTGCATGAAAAGACTTATTACAAGGAGTTGGCTCAGAGTTAGAGATGCTAAGAAATCCCAGGATGCACCGTCTGCAAGCCAGGGTCTATGGTTTCATCTCAAAGACCTGAGAATTGGGAGCAGGGAGGACCGAAGCCCAGGATGAGGTCAGGGGAGCCGAGTTCCGCTTCACCAGACCTGGAGGGGCCCCGCCTCCCTTGGCCTTGTTCTGTTCAGGTCCTTGGGGACTGGGCAATGCCCGAACAATTTGGGGAGGGAAATTTGTCACTCAGGTGTTCTGGAAATACCCTGAGGCACACCCAGAACAGCAGTCAGTGTCTGGGTACCCCAGTGCCCGAGTCTAGATGTGTCACAAACCATCAGGTACTAGTTTCTCAAGAGTCCGATTTCAGGCTTTCCAAATACAAAATATCTCCATACTTAAGAAATGGTTTTGACTCCTCCAGTCTTAAAGCTTTGGTTCAGGTCAAACTCGCTGTGTTAGTGTCTTCTGTGCACACTTCTGTCTACCACATTTCTCCAAAAGTTACTTGTGATGTCAGTCTAGCAAGTTGATGTATACTGATGTGAAAATGAGAGTACCTCACAGTGTTTATAAGTACAGTCTCCCTAAAAATATGAATGGGTTTGGGTCTCGGTTGCTCGAAGTACTTCTGCATGCTCCCACGTGGGGCCAGGATACACTTCAGTCTTTTTTGTTTTGGGTGGACACAATACCTTCCCTTTATTTCTATGTGGTGCTGAGAATTGAACCCAGGGCCTCACTTGCTAGGCAAGCGTGCTACCACTGAGCTCCAGCCCCTCTAGTCTTCATTATCCTCATCCAACAGACGAAAAGGGCACCAACTTACAAGACTGCCATAAAGAATGGAGGACGATGCATGGGCAGCACTGAGCGCAGCCAGCGGCCCTGTCCAGAGGCCCACAGATGGACGTGCCAATGCCATTTTATTGGCATGTAGCTTTGAGTATGTCGTTGGTCCATTCTTGGAATTGGGTCATGTTCACTACCAATGGTTCTTGGAGCGTTGATCAGAATCACCTAGAGAACTCCCCCACCCAATTCCACGTATCTTAAGATCACTGAGGAATGGCTTATATATCTTGAAAAAGTTTGTTACTCTTAGGGCGTCTTTTAAGATCCAGCTTAGCTGAAACAGTTCAAAATAAGTGATGATAACACTGTGCACCTGAATTACATGGAAGTGATTCTTACTTTTGCCTAAAAATAAGCTGCTCCAAATAATTTCTTTTGGCAGTGGTGTTTTGGCCTGGAAAACTGAACACTTGTAGGTCACTTAAAGTTAGATTCACTTGTTTAATTTACAACTGAAGCTTGAAAACGTCTTTTTAAAAAAACCATTTTCAAGTAGACAATAGTTTAGGTATGATATAAAGCAACACTTAAGCTGGGCACAGTGGTGCATGCCTACAATCCCGGTGGTTAGGGTGGCTGAGGCAGGAGGGTTGAGAGTTCAAAGCCAGCCTCAGCAAAAGCGAGGCCCTAAGCAACTTACACCCTCTCTAAATAAAATACAAAATAGGGCTGGGATGTGGCTCAGTGGTCGAGTGCCCCTGAATTCAACCTCTGGTACCTCCCCCTCTACACACAAAAAATATATGGTTAAACAGTCAACAGGGAAATAGCAAATAGCTACCTCCCATTTCTATTACAAGTGGGTTTTTATCAACATGAACTTCGAGGTTTGGCTCTGTGGAAACGCCTGGGGCCTAGTACAAGACAGAGGCAGGGGAGTGTGGGAGATGGTGACTGCTTTTTGAAGTGGGTGCATCTGAAGTCACAAGGATGTTCTCCAGCTAATGTGTTTGACTCTAAATAGAAACATAATTTAAAGCACATTTCCTTCCTTCAATGCATCCCTTGAGGGTAGGCTCTCTTCCTGTAGAATCTGCTCTTCATCCTCCAGTTTAGCTTATACTTCAGAAAAATATATTAAATCTCAGAAACCCCTGGAAGATCTAGAATAGAATTAAAAAAACCCAGTTAATGCATGTTGTATAACAAGATAGGATGAAATTCTTTTTAATTTAGAAAACACTTTTCTTTCAACTTGTCTTGAACATCTCCAATTCTGGAGAAGAGAACATGGTTTGGGTGTTCAGTGTAATGGTCTGGCACCTGGAAGACCTTAGCCTCCTTGCCTCTTAACATCCCTGGCCCCTCGGAGAGGGCTCTACCCCAGGTCTGTCTCCAGCAGTGATATGGTGGAGTGAGCAGGACCAGGTACTCCCCAGTGGCACGCTCCTGGGCAGCCCCTCCCCTGGGGTAGGGCTCCTGTGCCATTTTCCACCTGATTCCACTCTGGCAGCCTCCTTGGATTTAATGTCAGGTTGCAACTCACCAAAGGCTGGGAGTCCTGCATGGATGCGGATCTTGATTTGGCTAAAAGATTTACATCTCCAGAAACTTAGTTTTCATGTTTTCCCCTCATATTTTCTCTCAAACCTAATGGATTATAGCCAACTAGAACTAGTGACTAGATGAAAAGTCTGAAGTAAACAACCTTTCATCAGCAAAGTTCTCAATGCCTAACTTGTGGACTCACCCAGGGTCGTGCCAACCTCTGTTCCCAACCCAGCTGTGAGAGAGGATAGTCTGGGGACTGGTTGAAAATTCTGACTTTTCTATCCGAAGGACATCATGGGAGGGTAGAGACCCAGCCTCTCAAAATCTTTAAAACCTTAGCTGATGAAAGATGTTGGGTACTTGTTGTGATAAGCATGAAGGCCTCTCCCTATGCAGGTTGGACCTCTCTAATATCTTGAGGTGGGCATTACAGTGAAATTTTTTATATTAAAAAAATAAAGCTCAAAACTCTCAAAGTGTTGCCTCTTAGGGACTGGGCTGAGATGGGACCTAGTGAGGCATGACTTCACTGCATGTGGCTTTCTGGGGGTGTCTTGCCACGTAAAAGGTGCTCTGCTGACCAGTGGTCCTCAGGCATCTACTTCTGACTCATTTTCTGAAGTGCTTTGGATTCTAACCAGTCTTCTGGGGACAGTATAGTCCAATGTACAGCTTTGAAGTGTGACTACACCCTGTCAAATCATGATAAAAATCCTGCCAGAGTAGTAATACAATATATCTTCAAAAAATCTAAAGTTTAGTGTTGGATCTTGTGCTGCTAAAATTTTCCTCTCATCATATTCCCACTTACATTTTTTTAATATTCTGCTCTTAGTATACACTTTCTAACCTTGTAATTCCTATTTATGTAATCTATAATCTGGCTGACAGTGTTGCCTGTCTAGCTAATAACTAGCTGATCTATTGCCTAGTACCATATTTTTCATGGAAATAGGATACTCACGGATTAGAGAGAAATGTCAACATTTTACACTGGAAGTTTCTCTTAATTAGGAAAAGCGGTCTCATTTGAGAATTTCAAGTAAACTAAGAATCCAGTGTTTACCTATGTATTTAAAATACATATTGCAACTAGCCCAAGTTAAAATAGCCTTTCAGTTATTAGCTCAACTCATACACTCAGTAGTCGAGATAAAAGGAAAATGGTTCTTCTAAAACTGTATTAGGAGATTTGAGGTCAAGTAACAGTGAAGTCAGAAGACGGTGAGGACAAAAGTTGAAGCAACGGGAGCCTTTTGTTTCTAGGTGTCATCTTTAAATGTAACACACCTGCCTGACAACCTAGGTTTGTTTTTTGTGTGCAACTGAGCAGTTTGATGTGTTTCAAAGACTAAGGTGGTATTCCTTGGGATTAAAGATTAATTTTTGTCCATACACAGATGTTTTAGAAAATACCTAAGAAAGACTCCACTGTGCTCATATTTTGCCACAAAGACCAAGGCACAAAAACTTAAATCTACACTAGTTACACAATGTTTTAGTGGGATTTTTGTCGCTGTGACTGAGAGATCTGACCAGAACCCTTTGGAGGAGAAGCTGGGGCCTCAGGGTTTCAGTGGCGCAGTTCATACGCAGCAGGCTCCAGTCCTTGTTCCTCAGGTGAAGCGAACATCATGGTGGACGAGTGGGGTGGAGGGAAGCGGCTCAGGTGACCAGGAAGCGGGGGGGAGTCTCTACTTGCCAGATATCGAATACCCACCCCCAAGCCATGCCCCCAGTGCCCGCCACCTCCAGCCACCCCCCAGCTGCCTTCAGTTCCTGCTCAGTTAACGTCACCAGGGAACTAAGTCACTGGGTTAAGACTCCAACACCCTGATCATCTCTGAACTTTCTCGCATTGTCTCTCAGATGAGCTATTGGGGGACACTTCACATCCACACCATGATGCATCATGTTTGACTTATTCTTTTTGGAATGGACACTCCATTCCCTTGAAATGGTCCCTTTGGCTGGGTGGGGGTGGAGAAGCCCCAGTGACCACCCTGTGCCTGCTGTGTGGTCTGAGGAGGTTCGAATCCCATGTAACAGGAGGAAAACAACGAGCTATTCCACACAGGTTAGTGGCTCATGAGCTGGGTTGGAAATGTGTGATGGAGAAGAGCCATGTCGTGAATGGGGCAGAGTTGATGTGCGGAACACACCAGTAAGTGGTCAGTAGAAAAATTGACAGGACACCCTAAAGCAGCAGCCACAGGGGAAGGCAAGCAATGGTCCTGCCACTCCGGAGCTAAGAACGCCTCCTCTCAAGCCCCCACTGACACCCAGGGCACTCCCCAGGACTCCATGTGCTCTCTCCAAGACATAAATTAAACCCACGACTGCTCGACCGGCTAATGACCTGTGCTCTGACCACCATGCTCTGTCCTGTCTGGCAGAGCCTGTGGGCATCCTTGACCTGGGGAAGGGTTCTTGACTCAGACCTGCGCCCTGGTGCTGGCAACCACACTGGGGCAGGGAAGGTTAATGCAGCCGGTAACGAGAGGACCTCTGCATGACCCCGGCGGAGGCAGCGTGGTCTTCACACTTGCACATTACCCCGAGTCTGTTGCCTTACCCCATCTGTCGCCTTTCGCTGTCTGGTGAAGGGGGTTAGAAGCTGTCATGTGAGCACGTCTGTGTCCTGGCCCCTGGCACAGATTACCTGTAGCACACTCAGTTCTAGTGCTGAGCTGACTTGCCATGTGACATGGACCTTGCTCACCTGAGACAGATGGGTGGGTCTGCAGTGAGCCGGGAGTCAGCCAAAACAATCTCCAGGGTCTGCTGTTGCATGGTGATTGAGCCAGGAGAGGCCCCATCAAACACGATGGGCCAGTCTTACTTGTTAGATCATATGCCATCTCCAGGAAGGATCCAATGGAAGAGGAACTTGACCAGAGGGATGTAATGTGCTGTTCAACTGTCACTTTGTTTTTACTAACAGATCAAGTTTCTATAGCCACTGCTATCAATAACACTGCCCAGTTACAACCAAGACCTACACGTTGACAAATGATTGGGACTGATTATAAACTAATTCTATTTTTTGACTCGTATCACCAAATAATCACAATAAAATACAATATTTCCCACAGGTCCTATTTTTTTCCTTCAAAAACTCAAGTTATTTTCTGCTTTTTGATTTCTTGAGTATCAACTAGAATAACACACTTTAACAAAGGTCTTGGTGAAGGTTGTTCCTAGCTGTGAGTCAGATGGCTTCCTTGGCATTGTTCAGAGCAGGCCTGGCCACATTTTAAAATAAGTTTTGCTCTTAATGGGGCTCCTGGTTCTAAGAGGCATACAAGCAGAATAGGAAGTCGTCCCGAACTCCATGTTCATTCTGAGATCAATGCTACATTATGAAGTGGAAAGGAGACCATGAAGTCCTGGTCTCTGTGTGTCGGGGCTCCAGGGAGGTGTGTTCTGTGGTCCATTGTGGTTCTCGCCATCCTCACTGTTTCCTTGCTTTGCACAATTCCTGCTTGACCCCAAAAGACTTCGACGTTTTTGACTCCAGAATTTGAGCCACAAAGAAAAATGAGTTTCAGCTATAAGGACGGTGGTGATAAGCTACCCTTGTTGGGACAAGTCTCGCCCAAAACAGTGAACTTGGAAATCCTCATGAGATTGTACGGAGCCGTCCCTCATCTCCCTTACACTAGGGATTCTGAATATTCTTGTTGACAAGTCTATTCATATAATCCAATGGTACTCTACTAGAAAATTTATGGGCTGACTTACCCATTTGTTTTTCCTTACTGTGAAACAGCCCGAGGGTGCAGATCAGCAGGCAGGAGAGACGGGAGAGACCAGCATCTTCCAACTCTGTCCCCGTGGGGAACAAGTGCCAGCTGCCACTCCAGAACCAGGTCACACAGGGTTTGAGGTCGGGTACAGCAACTGACTTGTCATCTTTTTAAAAAAGAGATGTGTTCAGAAAGGAAAAAAAAAATCAATAAAATGAGATGTCTGTAAAAGGTAGGCTTGAAGATTCCTCTTCAGAATTCCAACAAACCTAACTACAAGTGAATCCAGACTATTATACTTTGAGGAGTAAGGTGACTCTGATCTTGTTATGAAGGTTATTAAGGGATTGAAACAAATTCAAGAGTTTAGGAAAATATTACAAAATACGTTTTAGTCGCCCATTTCTCACAATATTTGGAAACGGTAATTATGGAGTAAACTTAAACCAGGAAGGACACAAAGTGATCTCTCCTATTCCGGGGGAAACGACGAAGGCAGAACATCATCCAGATCATGGTGATTCTGTTGTGAGGAAACACTTCCTTGCTCGGATGACACTGAAACTCCAATGAATGATTACACAAAAAGCCCCCACATTTTTACGTTCTAAGGGTAATTTAACTCTGAGAACTGACTATGAAGCCTCCTAAATGGTCATTGGTGTTACATCAGGCTCACTCGGCCTCGGGCTTTGGAGTTGCCCAACCACCTGCCTGGTGCTGTGCTCTTAGGTGCAGTGTGTTGTGTAGAACTAACTTCAGAACTACTTTCTGAATCTCGCCCATATTGAAAGAAAATGAATCATTAAATACCTATTTTTAGACTCAAGGTGGTAAGATAGGGAACTAAATTAAGTATTCTTCTATATACCAATATCTAAAGCAAACTTCAAAATCCAAAGTTGAATTTTTCCAACTTTGCTATGCATGTTCTTAGCAGGGCTTTCCCAAAGCTTATGAAGTGTTGTAAGAGCTAAGCAGCATCTTTGACCAGTTTTGATGCATCGTTTGCGGCAACACCGTGATTTACAACTTAGCTTAATTTAGGTTGGAGCTGATAAGCTTAAAGATACTGGGCACTCACTTGGGTATTGTTGGCCACTGGGTCAAAAGAAGCTTTAGTCAGGGTTCAAAACCCAGTTCTAAGTGCAACAGTTAATGAACTAGGCACTTCTAAAAAGTGTGTAGGTAATGATAACTTGAGCAGACCACTGAGTAGCAGCTAGCAGGCTCTGGGGGGTGGGGGGCGTGCTGCATGCTGGGCACTGAGTTTATTGCTTCACACAGGTCCTCGCTCCCTGGAGGGCAGGGACAGCTCCTCTCATTTCACAGAAGGTGGGCTGCTTCATATGGAAGGCACGAGAGCTAACTAAGCGTACGGTTCACTTTAAGCCCCTAAACCGGGGAGGGGACCCCGGGCCTCAGACATGGTAAGCCAGTGCCCTACCACTGAGTGACACTCCCTGGTGCCGAGTGCTCCAGTCTTGGGGTCAGAGGAGCACACGTCCAAGCCATCGGCTCTTCACAAAGTAGTCCTTCCTGACATGACGGATCCAAAGTGAAGGGAGCCTGCTGTGAAAGGGGTTTTGTTGGCCTGTCTCAGGACGGGCTTGGGAACCTCCAGTTGGGAGTTAGGGTCAAGCAATATTGTCCCCCTCAGTTCTCATGCTCACCTCGAGGATGAGCTGGGAGGAGGGGCCGGTGGGCCTACAGCAAGCCTTTAGTTCTTGGGTTGGGTGGAGAAGGCGAGTGAGCCTGTGCATCCATCACACCCGTGGCTGCCTGTCTTGCCTGGCCAAGAATTTGAATACAGACGGTGGCAAGTATGTGGGCCAGTTGCTCAAGCTTCCCCCGATAAGGTTGTGGCCTCCTGGCCTGAGATCAAGAGATGTTTTGCTGGCTTCTAGGCATCTGAACTTACCTCTCCTGTCAAAACCGTTTTCTCTTTCTTTCCCTCTCGGGAGGACACACAGTGGTGAAGCCGATTTGATAACTCGGAGCATCTGTCTTAAATGTCCCAGGCTAAGACTGCTCCCAAAGGTCAAGAACTAATCACAACAGCTGCTCAGTTTTCCAGCAGAATAATGAGGAGCTCCCAGGCGCAGCCTGTCTGTAAACACCCTTGGTCCCTGAGCCCTCTCGGCGGCCTTTCAAGGTGAGCTGTGCGAGGCTCTTGTTGACCGAGCAGATGTTAAAGTAGCAGTGGTGTATTTACAGCTCTCCTCGGTGCATGTCAAGGTTTGTGTGTGCTAGCCTTGGACACTCATTATCAACACAGCAGCCACGAGGGTCTGAAGTATTTGTGACATTGCTGAGAGCTGCTGCTAGTGGCCACGTTCTCAGTCCGGGAATCAATACTGGTGAAACGTGTCTGTGGGGGTGCGCTTCTTGCAGGCACCTTACCTTCCCATCTGTTCCCCATACACACAGGAATACGTGGTGCTCATTTTGCAAGGCAGATGAGGGACTCGCCTGGCTTCCAAGATGAAACCAGGAGATCGATACGTGTCGTCGAGGCTGCCCAGGGCCTTGCCGGCTCAACCTTGAGTGCAGCTCAAGCTGTGAGGCGCCCACTGCTGACCAAGATAGTGAGCCCCCTGGAAACCCAGTGTTGCTGCAGCCTCCTGCTTGGTCTATAGAGACGGGAACAGAGTAAATAGTAACGGGGGACCGGCAGGGTCTGGGGTGGGGAAAAGTCGGCAGCCAACAGTGATGATAAACACTTGCACTTGGTTTGAAAGGAGAAGACATTTGCTATTAACTTTCAAAGGGGATGTAATGGGATCCACTCTGGGGTCTAGCTATGTAACAGTGAAGAGAGAACTCTGGTAATCTACCGAAGCTAATGTTGCAGTGTTCAAACACGTGGTCAATCATTGCTAGGTTGGATTCACCTTAGCTATAGTAGCCTAAAAAGCATGACTTAGAGTCTGGGGGTTTCTTTTCCTGTGCATAATAAACATTAGTTTCACAACATTCAAGGGACAAAAATGCATCTGTTTTGCTATGGATTATAATCACTGAATTATGTGATAGTCTATTAATGAGCTTCTTATAGCTGTAGTCGAATCTATTTCCGATTTCCATAAAAGCAGCCACAGCTGAACATTGTTTTATTAGGTTGATGAGATAACATGGCTAGAAGGAGCACTAAGGCTGTAACAGACGCAATAGATTCTCAAACTTCCTCCCGTTTCCCACACTATAAAACACAGTAAGGCCTTCCTCTCTTGTTTGCATTCCAATTCTGTGTATCAAGTGAATTTATAGACATGTGGTATGCTGGAAAGAAGGGGTGCCAGTTCTTGAGGCCTCTCTCCACAGCAGGAGCTAGATGTCACTGGAAGAAGCTGTCTCCCACCCTTGGGGGGTGTGGGGAGGGGCTCTAGCCCAGCTGCAGCCCTCACGCGTGCAGGGTCCAAGAGCAGCTTGCTTTTTGCTGGGGAAGTGTGAGCGTCCTGTCCTTCGGGACGTGCTCGGTACCACTGCTCTCGGTTACTGGGTGACTGATAAAACTCCTGTCCTCATTGTCTTTTCTAACACTGAAATCGACACAGCAGTAAGTGCCAAGCGCATTCCCAGGGTCCTCCCAGGACTGGGCTTCTTGGGGTGGAGCAGGCAGCTGCTGAGAGCTGTGATTTCAGAAGCCGTGTCCTTTCCCCCTCCCTCGACTCCTTGCTTTCCCCACCTGTTCGACATTCCTTCAACAGGATAAAAGCTTTTAATTTATAATTAGAAATATGACTTAGGAAACCCCTCTGCATAAAGTCCCAAGCACGGTGGCCCAGGTTGCTTTATGGGGTGTCAAATTTCTCTTGGCTTGGCTGCTACTCAGAAATTCAGAAAATCTTTCCACTGTGTGGCTTGCTCGTCTTGATGTGTGAGCAGCGGTTGGTGGTAACGTGTCAGGAGTTTTATTAAGACAGACAAAATTCAAAGCTATTACTTTTAAACGGCAAGCTACACCATGTAGAGCCCCAGAGAATTACTGCTCTGTTAAAAAGTAGGACGTTTGGGAAAATCCTGAGTCACTAACACAAGGCTGGGCAGTTCCCTGGAGTTGGCCATCCCCGCGGGACCAGCCACTGCCTGTCCCGATATCACCGTACTGAATCAATGAGAGATGTGGAGCTTGTATTTTTTTTTATTAAAAAGTTTCCCAGAATGTGTGAAAACCTGTGGTTACTCATAGCTCTGGTTTGGGTAGAACTGCACACTTCCCTGACTGTGGTGTCAGGAGACACGTGGCTTTTCATTACTGCTGGCCTGTCTTCCCTGTCCAGGCTGTAATGATACCTTTCCACATGGTACCACTGACCCATGCAACTAATAGTACTAGAAAACATTACTTTCATGATGGATCTAGACTGGTGCACACGGGACGGCGTCCAGCCTGCTGGGTATGGCTGAGTATCTTCATGGTGGATATGTCGTGGGGAATCCTTGATATGTTGTTACCAGCTCTAGCTGTGGATTGAAATGTGCAAGTAGCTCCAGAAGTACGTTTTATACAGGTCGAGCACTCCTTGTTGGAAAACTTTTGAACATAGACACGATGCCACAAGTGGAAAATTCCACTCCTGACCTGATGTCCTGACCCGATGTTGAAGTCAAAATGCAGGCCTACTAAGAAGAGTAGGACGTGACCTTGTGTGCATAAGGTATATCTGAAACAAAATACTTTTCTGTCTGGACCCGAGTTCTCTCCTAAGTTATTTCATTATACGCAAGTGTTTCGAAATCTGAAACGCGTGGTTCACAGCATTTTGAATGAGGGATCCTGAATAAGGGAAGGAGGAATTTCTGGCTGGAGGCTGCTTCGCATTCAACTTGAGCAGTGTGGCCAGACGACAGCCCTCGCGTCTTGGCTGCTCCCTTGAAGCTCTGAGCTCTAATGCTCACACTGTGGAAGTGGACGGGTACCCACTCATGAGATCTTACCCAACATGATGTGGTTTCCCACCTCCCCAAATAAGGAAAAATCTCTCATTTTCCAACCAGGTTTTTATCAGTTTTCCTTGAGCTAATAATTTTCCTACTTATGTCTCTAATTCTTTGCTGAAGATCGAACTGGAAAGAACCCAAGTGGGCTCTTAGAGATGCTCATCACGGGCTCCTGGAGTCTGAATATGCTGAGATGTTTGAAACACAACCGTGGAGGAGGCGGCATTGCTGGAGATATTTCAGGTACCAAGAATAATTAATGATATGTGGAAGGAAAACAGTTCATCATCATCATCATTACTATGGGTCCCAGGAGGGAACTTGGCTTGAGGGCCACATCAACTCCCCTTCCCTGGAAGTGGTTTTGTTGACTTTACTAGTGTGTACCCTCAGTTGGGGAAAATCACTGGGCTGGGTCTGCTGGGTTCACAAAACTAAAGCCAGGGGTCATCAGTCATCTACTGACTTAAACATGTCTCTCACGTCAAGGAAGGTTTTCAGAAACTAAAATGCTAAGTGTTTAACTCAGTATGTAAGTTGACAGTAATTGGATCTTTATGCCCGTCCCACCCCACAGGTAATTGTCAGAACTTTTCCATTTTCCCACCAAAGTTATTAGACCCATTGACTACCAGTGACAGTTTTACCCCATAATTAAATAAAATTGAACTGTTGGGGACGGCGGAGGGGGGGCGATCTCACACTTGGTGTTTTTTAAAGATTCAATCAGCCAGATTTTGAGAACTTTTCTTTGTATGGCCTTCAGTTGGATGTAGGAATCCAACCATCTCCTAGGGATGTGGTTGAAAGAGGAACTTGGAAATGGGAGTGTTCTTTAAAGGAAATGCATTCTCCTGTGCTTCACTGAGCATGCCTCAAACCATGGAGGAGCAGGTGTATTTTCACTTACAACTGAAGAGTTGAGCATTGTTGGATTCCACATATAAATGTCCTGGAGATGCTTGTTGGCAGGGAGCCTGCAAGAAACAGGCAATGATTTTTGAATTGGGTTCCTGAGGCCCGGAGGACTAGCTGGTGATATTAAGTGTGTACATTATACTTGTTTCCTTCTCTACTGCAGATATTGTTAAAAACACTTTAGTTATGCACGACAGCAAAGTGCATTTTGACATACTTACATGGAGTATAACTTATTAGGATTCCATTCTTGTGGTTGAACATGATGTGGAGTTAAACTGGTCATATATTCACAATGAATGCAGGAAAGTTATGTCTGATTCTTCTTCTGTCTCTCCTATTCCCATCTCCCTTCCCATCATTCCCCTTTGTCTAATTCAACAATGAACTTCACTTCTTCAATATGCCTCCTACCCTGTGTGTCACCATCCACATATCAGAACAATCAGACTCTGGTTTTTTTGGAGTTGGCTTATTTCATGTAGGATATTCTCCAGTTCTGTCCATTTACCTGCAAATGCTATAATTTCATTTCTACTAAAGATATTCTTGGAAATCAAGGCAAAGCCCCAATTTCCATTAATGCAAGGGTGCCCCATAGTCGGCTCTCCTTAGTTTTGAAGTTAGACTATTTTAAGCTGCCCATGCTCAGTAAAAACCAGTGAGGAACTAAGATTGACAACTGCTTCCAATCTGACAAGACTTCTAGCTCTCTCGTGGCTAGGGGAACAAAGTGTAAAGTGAGGTTATAGCTTCCCGTGGGTTTCAGATGGGTCAGGTGATCTTAGAGCTCACGGGCAGCAAAGTCTCACCGTTTCATCCTTTCACTAAGTTACTTGGTGCTTTCCCCAGGGCCAGTCACCCTGGAGTTGCTGGGTACAGAGCAATAGGAAGGAGCACCCTTGCTCTCCTGGACCTGGTGTTCTACTGGGGGCAGTGGGGAGATTACCTCACTTGGTCTCGGACTACAAGAAACCCCGATTCTCGGGAATTACTCATGAAGGAAGTACTGGAATTAGCAGACTTAATTTGACTCGGGACATGTAAGGACTTGCAGTTTGATATGTCATGAAATGAGTCTAATTAAAATTACAGTGTGGCTCCCCTGCAAGGGGAGATTTCAAATACAGTAATCTTTTATAGAGGTAAAGCATACATTACACATGCCACAAAATGATCATTTTTTCCCTCATTCTCCTTTATTCCATAAACACCTAGTTACAAGTTGCACAAATCAAAAAATAAAGGCAAAGAAGGGCATGGGGAAGGTTTTTGTGATGTGGGTGGGTGGGAGTGTGGGGAGGAGACGAGAGTTGGGAACTCTCCCCAGCCCTGGACAGGACTATGACTCCTGTAGTAAGGCTCTGAGGAACAGGTGGGCATAGATCCAGGGTAGCTAAGGGATGGAGGAGGCCTCCAGACCCAGAGCTCACCCCTTCTGCACATGGCAGGGGTACAGTGGAGAAACTGAGGTTTGAGGATGGAGCAGCAAAATGAAAAACCAAGTTAGTGGATAATAGGACAAGTGGAGTCCTTGTGGTAGGGGGATTAAATACAGACAATGTAGGTATGGGGGCCATGTAAGGCTCTCCCTGAGACCCCAGGGAGAGGTGGGGCCAGCTTGCCCATTAATTTAACATTAAATTGGGGGTGGGAGTTGGACAGAAAGTTCTTTCAGGGATGATTTCTCACCCTCTTGGCCTGTACATGAAAGGCTGAGGACCTAGGGCCTTCACCGGTCATAGCTGCAGGACTGTCGTGAGGGAGTCTTCAGGTCCCTGAATGGCCAGGCGGGGAAGCCCCTTGGCCCTTTGAGCCCCACTCAGATGCCTTATGCCCTCAAAATTCCAGAGGGCGCTGCTGCCAGAATCTGGATGTCTCTTTGCCACTCATCAAGTGCTGCTGCCTCCCTTTCGTCCAGGGTGACATAGTCCTGCCGTTCCTCCTGGTCTCCTGTGCGTGACTTCGGGAACGCTGGAGGATGTGAGCCCTGTCTCGGATGTGATGCCCAAGGGACATCTGCTCTAGTCCACTGAGTGGCGACAGTCCTCCGTGTCTCCCAGATCCCACCTGGTGCTGAGCGCATCCCTGATGTCTCCTGACGGACCTTGGGGGCACCATGACCCGTATTGGAGTAGGAGATGACGGTAGAGGATGAAAAGCTCTGGCAACTGCCCCCAGCTGTCATATGCTCCATATTCCCAATCATGTCACTCATCATCCCAAACATGTCCATGAAGCCACCCGACATTCCCAGCATCCCGAAGGGGGAGACATCCCTAGGCTGCGTCCTGCGGCTGGCAGGCCGGTCCCTGGCATGTTGCCATCTGTGAGGCTAAGAAAGGGGCTGTGCCAAAGCCACCTGACGACATGGGCTCAGATGCTGACGGTGAATAGGGGTCCCTGCAGCGGAGGGGGATGAGAGCTCTGAAGCATTAGGGGGAGGGAATTCTCCCATCAGGAACATGGGATCCTCCGGCTCCACGTTGCTGTGGAACATCCTGATCTCGGCTTCAGGGGGCTCTGCCCGGTCCCCGACTCGGGCTCAGTGGCCCATCCGGCTGGTTTCACTTCTCCCTGGGCTGCAGGATCAGAGTCGTGGCCCAGTTCACAGGGGTTGGTCTGGGCTTGAGGTCCACGGCCTCCCGCGCCGCCGCCGCCTCCCTCAGCTGCCACCTCTGTACCCCCGCCCTCGGCCTGCGGAGCCACAAAATGATCTTGACTTCCTAAGAACAGCTGTTCTAAAGAAGTGCACACAAGAAATCTAAACTGGGGGTAAGGATAAGAATTAGAGGACAGATGTTGATTCTTCCCTCCAGTTTTGAGATCGAGGTACAATTGTTAAATGCAAATTATATATTTAAGGCATTCGATGTGGTGACTTCATACATAACACACCCCATGCAATGATTATAAATTGATTAATGCAATTTTCATTAATGCAAGGATGCTAAATATCTCTTGGTGCATTTTAAGCAAATAACACAGTATTAACTCTAGTCCCCATGCCAGATGTTCCCCAGAATTTACTATTCCTTTTGCAAGTTTCTGCCCTTTGAAAACAATAATTCCCTATTGCCTTACCACTGTCTTTCAGTCCTAGGCAGCCACCATTAGGCTGTGCTGCTGTGAATGCCAGTTTTTAAAGTTTTGCATAAATGAGATACAACTTTTTAAATCTGATAAATTTCATTTAATATAATGTTATGGTTTGGTTGTGAGGTGTCCCTCAAAAGCTCATGTGTGATGGAATGCAAGAAGGTTCAGAGGAGAAATGATTGGGTTCTGAGTCTTAGTGAATTGATACCCTGGTAGGGATTAACTGAGTGGTAACTGAAGTTGTAGGGCGTGGCTTTGTGGGCAGATATCTGTATCTGGCAGGTGGAGACCTCTCTGCTTCCAACTCACACGAATTGCTTCCCTTGGCCACTCTTCTGCTGTGATCTGCCTCACCTCGAGCTCTGAGGAAGGGCACCAACCTTCTATGGATTAAGGCCTCTGAAACCGTGAGCCCCTAAATAAACCTTTCCTCCTCTTTAGTTCTGATTGGGTCCTTTCGTCTCAGCCGTGAAAACGCTAACACATAATGTACTTCAGTTTCACCTAAGTTGTGGACAGGGGTAAGATTTCCTTATGTGTGAATCTATTCCATTGTACGTATGTACTGATACTCATCTACAACTGATGCTTAGGTTGTTTCTGTGTTGCTCTTGCAAGGAAGGCTGCAATGAGCGTGAGAGTGTGGATATTTCTTTGAGTCACTGATTTCATGTTCTTTGGCTGTGTACCCAGAAGTGAGATGGCTAACTCGCACAGAAATTCTTAACTTCTTGAGGAACTTCTCTGCTATTTTACCTAATGGATTTGCCAATTCACATTCCCACCAAGAATGGACAAGGGTTCTTTTCTCTGCGTACGCTGTACTACACAGTTTGGTGTTGCTTTAACTAAAACACCAGACGAAAACAACTTGAAGCCAGAAAACGTTACTAGGGGCTAACGGCTTCAGAGATCTTGGTGGAGACATGACCCAGCCCATTGCTCTGGGCCCACCCACCGTGCAGCAGCGCGTGGTGGTACAAGGATGTGGCAGAGGGAGGCTACTTAGGGCCTTTGAGGCTGGGAAGCGGAGAAAGGGAGAGGAAGGAGCCCTTCTGGGACTCAGCCCCAGTGACTCACCACCTCCAGCCACACTTGACCTGCCCACACTTACTACCAGGTCCATTCAACTAGGATGGGCTAACTACATTACAGCTCCCAGTCGGTCATTTTACCTCTGAACACTCTTGCATTAGAGATTTTGGAGATTTTTCACAGATTTTGGAAGCAACCTCAACCATAATACACACTATTTAATATTTATGGCTCATCTTTTTTGATAATAGCCATCCTATAAGTGTGAAGTGATAACCTCATTGTGGTCTTTATTTACATTCATTTGAAAATTAATGATGTTGAACTCTGTTCACACACCTGCTACCTCTGTCTTACATGGAAAAATGTCTATTTGGTTTTTTTTTGCAGTTTCATGGGGTTTCTTTGCTGTTTATGTGCATTCCTAACATAGTTTGCAGATACATTTTCCCATGTGTTAGCTTTGCTCTTGGGAGGCGTGGTGCTCGGTGATGCAGCGTAGAGTAGGGCAAACTTACTGTGGCTTTGTTGTAGTCCACGTTCAGCTGAGACTGTTGCTGTGGGCCCAAGGTGAGGCAGCACACCAGGGTGGAAAGGCCTTGTGGAGGGCAACTGCCTACCTCATGGCAGCCAGAAATGGAGAGGGGGACCCCGGGGAAGATGCACTCTTCCAGGGAACACCCCCCAGTAACCGACATTTTCCAGCCACTCCCTACCTCCCCCACAGTGACTACCCAGTCAGCCCATTCAAACTAGGATGAACTGAGAAATCCCAGCTCTCCTAATCTCATTTCACTGGTAAAAATTCTGCGTTAAAGGGAGCCTTTAAAGGGAACCTTCAGTTGCCTTTTCACTTTGTTAATAGCTTTCTATGTGGTACAGAAGGTTTTTAGTTTGATATACTCTTACTTTTGCTTCCGTTGACTGACATCACCCAAAACATTGTTGCCAAGACCAACCTCGAGGATCATTTTTGTGGCTTTTCACCTAGGAATCTTAATTTCAGGTCTTATATTTAACCTTCAGTTTGTTTTGGGCTTATTCTGAAAATGGCATGACATAAAGTTCCAATTGCTTTATATATAGAAAGTGAGAAAAGTGTTTGCCATCTCCATTTACAGAGCAAAGAATCCTTTGTGAAGTGTTGCCATCACCACTGTCACAGGTGACTTTTGCCTGCTTGTCTCCCAGACAGTGCTTTCCTGTTTGGATTACTGTAGCTTTATCATGTACTTTGAAATCGGTGTGATGCTTTGGGTCTACTGTGGTTCTGTTCATTTGTCTTGATGCCCTGAGGGATGGCCTTTGTGACTTTTGAAGAATCCTTGCTGTTGACTTAAGGACTCGAGCTTTTGTTTGGAATGATCAATGTGATTTCAGCCTCACCAAAGTTAAGATTTGTTTGGCAAAGATACAGGGCCTTTCCTATTTTGGAAAATGCTCTGTATGCACTTAAGAAGAACATGTATCCCCCTGCTGTTGGGTGGAACATTCTCTGTCTGCTAGAGCTACTTGTTGTGAAGTGTAGCTCAAGTCTGATATTATCTGACTTTGGATGACCTGTCCATTTTTAAAGGGCGTTGCACTACTCTATTATTGCACTACAGTTTTCTCTCCCTTCAGATACAACATTCGCTCTGTAGTTAGTTGCTCCCGTGATGGGTGTATATGCATCAGTAGTTCTATCCTTCCATTGTGTTGACCTCTTAACATTACATAGTCCTTTTGTCTCTTGGGGCAGGCTTGGAGTCGGTCTGCTTTGTCTGTTCTGGGCTCCCAGGCTGCCTTTTAGGTACCGTTTGCAAGGAACTTCCCCTGAATGTGGCAGATCTCCTTTTTTCTAGCTGCTTTCAAGACTCTTGAGGATTTGGTTTTAGTGGTGGAAACTTGAAGGGGTGGGGCCTAGTGGGAGGCTCTCCGGTCACTGGGGGCATGCCCTTGGAGGCGAGAGTGGGACTCCAGCTCCTGCCTTTCCTGCTTCCTGGCCATGAGGTGAAAGGCTTTCCTCTACTGTGTGCTGCTGCCGTGATGTGCTGTCATAGGCCCAAAGCAGTGGGCTGATTGTGGACTGAAAATTCTAAAACTGATTCAAAATCCCTTTTTTCTTGATGAATTGATGGTGTCAGTAATGTAAATAGTACTGGAAACATAACCAACACAACTGCCATTTGTGTATAGATGGTTGCGGATGCCCCTGGGTGCTATCATTTTCTGCCTGTTCATTGATTTTTGAGTAGTCTCGAGTTGGTGTCTCTGCATCTGAAAGAACCAACAGGCTTCCTGTCTTTACCAGCTGGTTTCAGCAGTGGGGGCTTTCTTCTGTGGATTCCGCACAGGGTGAGCTGGCTCCCTGGATTGCAGTCAGGTGGTGTTGGAACTGCCCATGGCTGCTATTGGTCTGCAGTGGAGCCTGCTGAGTCTGTTACCAGGTCAGCACGTCGGAGTGGCTCCCCGCAGGTCCTGGAGGGCTTCTGCTTTGTTGCCCGGTTGGTTCCTGGGCAGGCGGGCCTGGCCTTGGACTAGAGTTAAGCAGGGCTGCAACTGAGGTACGGGCTGTGTCAGGATCCAGGGCCCAGACGGAAGGCTGTAGGCTTGCTCCTGGGGCACAGATGGGCACTTCTTCTCTTACCCTCTGAGTAGGCAGTTGTGCCCCGACACTGTTACGGTCCATACTGGATGGCAGGGTCACTTCAGGATCTGCAGTGGGCTAGAAGTGGTGAACCTGCCTGGGGCACAGTGGCGTGTCTTCCAGGGGGAGCAGAGGAGACTGATCTGCCTGCCTGCCTGCACCTGAGAAGATGAGATGGAGTTAAAGGATCTTCTCAGGCTTCGTGTGGGACGGAGGTTGGTGGGTCCACCTCTGGTGGTATGGACGGGTTGCTCCCAGCGGGACCCTGGGCAGAGAAGCCCGTTTCATTCTTCAGCAGTCAAGAGTGGCAAGAGTGGAGTTGTAGAGTGTCTATTCCAGGACCAAGATCTGGGTGCCTGTCATGGGGGGGTAGGGTGGGACTCCTTCCCGGTCCTTTGGCAGATCCTTCTAACAGGACCAACATCTCCCAGGGCTGTGACCGAGTCCAGAGGTTCAAGGGCTTGGAGTCGTGGTCGGTCAGTGGGTCTGTCATGTGGGTGTGAGCTTTCCCACTCAAAACGGCTCCCATCCTGGGTGTCGTCCCACGTCTGGCCACACAGAGGCCATTTTTTGGCCGGTGATTTGTTGCCAAATTCTTGCTGCTATGGGGTGGTACCAATGGGACCCTGTGATCTGCCGTATTGTTGCTATCACTCTTGATGGATGTGTTTATGGTACTTGGATACTCTTCTCATCATTTAGGAAACTTGATTGGCTTGCCCTAAGCATCGATGGTCTCCTGGAGTGCACCACTTTCAATCTCGCCAGAGTTTCCCCTCTGAATCTTGAATGGAACCGAGCTGCCAGGTTTTCTTTCCCTCCATTGTTTTTCCCCACGTGACCGAGCTGGCTTAAATTCCTTAAATTTGTGCTTTCACTTTATGATGTGCACAAAGTCAGAGAAACTGCATAGAGGAAGCCTTGACTCGTTAGGGAAGCGATTTCCTTGTCCTTGCTTTGCTCCTCGACAGTGACAAATGGCCTCCTCACATGAGGAACACATTCCTCTTGGGAAAACAAAAGCATTTGGGGAAAATTAATAGCATCAGGAAATGATGGGAATGGCCCAGTTTATAGTTGTTTCTAGTGAATTTCCTAAGTATTTGATCATCAGCTCCATATTTTTTTTTGTCTTCAAAGGATATTGTTTTTTTTCCCCACAAGAAAAGTTAGAAAGTTTTTAAAATGGAATTTGCCAGGAAGCTGTCAGTGGTAGAAGAGAATATATATAATATATATATCGAATTCTAGATTATATCCATTTAACTTTTGTAACTTGCCTATTTTTCATTGATGCACAACTTTATTTTGTCCATATCTCACCTCTGATTCTGAGAACTTCCCAGTGATCCTGTTCCGCTCTCCACAGGTAGCAAGATGAGGGACTTGTAAACATCATTCCCTGCCACCACATCCTCGTAAACTCCATCCCTGTTGTATTATCTACTCTCCCAAATAGGGTAGGAAAAAAATAAATCTGTTTCTTCAGGAATAATAGAGGTGTTTACTCTGTACTTAAAAACTAGTTTTTTAAATACATAAGTATGTATCTATAGAGAAGCTCAGAAAACTCTTAAGGAAGTTCAGCAGGTAGTATATATTTATAAGTTCAGAAAATCATAAGAATAATCAGCCGGCATTTCTAATCACAGCTAAAAAGCACGTCAGTAACTGTTCTTCTCTTAGCTCAATATATTGTCTGCCTCTACCTAGTGAACAATGCAGGAACCTTTTAAAACTAATGTGTATCTTGCGTTTTTTGTGCGGGGTTTTGCAATGTCAGTTGGGTAGCATTGTTAAAATCTCGGTCTCTTGAGAAAGAGGTGATAAAAATCTCCAGTTAGAATCGTAGATTTACTTATCCTCTAATTCTGTGGCTTTGCTTCATATGTCGTAAGCTCTGAAACACAGGCAGGACTGCTGCCCTTGAACTGACCCTTTAACCATGTGATTGTGGGGCTGGATGTCTGGTGGTCGCCTGTGTCCTGAAGTGTTTGATATTCTTACAGCAGCACCAGCTTCTTTCTGCTTAGTATCGGATGCTGTTTGTTTTTACTTTTTTCACTTTTTTATTTTTGGGCACCAGGGATTGAACTCGGCGGCACTTGACCACTGAACCACATCCCCAGCCCTATTTTCTAGTTTAGAGACAGGGTCTCACTGAGTTGCTTAGGGCCTTGCTTTTGCTGAGGCTGGTTTTGAACTCATGATCTACCTGCCTCAGCCTCCTGAGCTGCTGGGATTGCAGGTGTGTGCTACCGAGCCTGGCCCCCTCCTTTTGTTTTCAAGAGGCCTTTGTCTTTATATTTAAGGTCCTTCTCTTGTACATAACACACAGTTGGATTTTTCTCTAGGGATTGCACCTACCTTTAACACAACACACGTGGGAGACGTTGAGAGCATCTTTTATACTATTTCCATCTATATTTTACTTCTGCAAGTGCTATGAGCTCTATGATGATACTTTGCTATTTTTATCTAAGGGATTAATGTTTTTGTTCTCTATTTTTAAGCTGATTTTTAAAGAATTCAATGACGGAACAATGTGGCTTGCTTACCCTTGTGTTTACCACGTGGTGCTCTGTTTCCTCCCAGAGATCTGAATTTTCATCTTCCAACATTTACCTTCTGCTTGAAGAAATGTTTCTAAAATTTGTTACAGGGTGTCTATGGGTAAACAACTGTTAACTTTTGTCTATCTAAAAATGTCTGAGTTTCACATTTAAGTTTAAAGAATATTTTTCATTAGTGTTACATATTGACAGATTTTCCTTTTAGCACTTGAAATAGTTTTAATTCTCATTGTTGCTAATGAACCAACATCCACATCGTTCTTAGTCTATTTTTCTGGATTTTTTTTTTTAAAGATCTTTTCTGATTTCTAGGTTTGACTATGATGTCTCCAAGTTTCAATGTCTTAATCCTGCTTAGGTATTTCCTAGCTTCCTGAATTCAGACTTTTTTTTAAAACATTGAACATCTTAGTGAACATATCTGAAAATATTTTCTTCCTCATTAACTCCTTTCTTTTTTCCTTCAGAAACTTCCGTACTTGTCCCTCCCCCATATTTCAGGTTTTTAACTTCTGGCCTAGTTTTAGATTCACTGGTCCTTCTATTTTGTACATTTATGATTATATCCAAAGACTTTAAGATCCTGCAAAGGGATTTAATATGATTATAGGTGGTTCACATGATTCCTTCCAAAAAAATTTGTATGCCTCAAGTCGGTTCCTATTGAGTCCAGAATGTGGGATATCCCAGGGTCCATTTCCTGACTGTCTTTCTTCCCAAATCTGAGCCACATGTTTTTGCTCTGATGTCTGCAATTTTGACACATCGGGGGCATCTGGCTTATGCATCATGGTGACAGGACTCTGGAGTGCTCTTTGATATAGCAGGGAGTTAAATTCCTATTGATCACCCTGATGGACAAGGCTTGCTCTTGAGCCATGCTAAGGTGTGTCCATAGCACTTTCTGCTTGAATCCCGGAAGGTGACCCTTGCTCCCAGGGGATGGCTCTGCAGGGTTGGCAGAAGTCCGCATTTGTTTCCCACTCACGTGACGGACCTGGAGCTCTCAGTGCTGTCTCCCAGCAATGGAAGCTGTTGAGGTCTTTGACCTTCTTCCAAGTTTCCTTCTTTGTATGGGTTGCTTAGACTCTTATCGTAGACTTGGATAGTCGGTGGGAATCGGGAATTTTATGCAGTCTTGGGCTCCTGAATTTCTCAACCTCCAGCCACTCTCTCCATCTCAAACTCCCCACAATTGAATCGTTAGCTCATAAATATTCTATTTTATTGCATTTCACTGCATAATCATCACAGATCATGTGCCAAATTTTACTTGAAAAAACTGGGGTTCAAAAATTATGTGAAGCTTTTTAAAATTGTGCTATTTTAAAAGCATTAATTACGAAGCTGTCTTTGGTGCAAGATTAGGGCGCATGGAATACTCATGAATACAGGTCACAGGAGTAAAAATTTGTTCCCATGATGTAGGCTCCCTATTTACCTCTCTTATTGTTTCTCTTGCTGAGAAAAAACTTTTTAGTTTAAGTAAGTCCCATTTGTTGATTCTTGTATTTAACTTTTGTGCTATGGGTGTCCTATTGAGGAATTTGGAGCCCGACCCCACAGTATGTAGATCGGAGCCAACTTTTTTCTTCTATCAGACGCAGAGTCTCTGATTTGATATTAAGCTCCTTGATCCATTTTGAGTTAACATTTGTGCATGGCGAGAGGAGGGGATTCAGTTTCATTTTGTTGCATATGGATTTCCAGTTTTCCCAACACCATTTGTTGAAGATGCTATCCTTCCTCCATTGCATGCTTTTAGCCCCTTTATCAAATATAAGATAGTTGTAACTTTGTGGATTAGTCTCTGTGTCCTCTATTCTGTACCATTGGTCCACCCGCCTGTTTTGGTACCAGTACCATGCTGTTTTTGTTACTATTGCTCTGTAATATAGTTTGAAATCTGGTATCGCTATACCGCCTGATTCACACTTCCTGCTTAGAATTGCTTTTGCTATTCTGGGTCTTTTATTTTTCCATATGAATTTCATGATTGCTTTCTCTATTTCTACAAGAAATGCCATTGGGATTTTGACTGGCATTGCATTAAACCTATAGAGAACTTTTGGTAATATCGCCATTTTGATGATGTTAGTTCTGCCTATCCATGAACAGGGTATATTTTTCCATCTTCTAAGATCTTCTTCTACTTCTCTTTTTAGGGTTTTGTAGTTTTCATTATATAAATCTTTCACCTCTTTTGTTAGGTTGATTCCCAAGTATTTTACTTTTACTCCTCACACTTCAGATAGAGCCCTAATATCCAGAGTATACAAAGAACTCAAAAAATTTAGACAATAAGAGAACAAATAACCCAATCAACAAATGGGCCAAGGACCTGAACAGACACTTCTCAGAGGAGGACATACAATCAATCAACAAGTACATGAAAAAATGCTCACCATCTCTAGCAGTCAGAGAAATGCAAATCAAAACCACCCTAAGATACCATCTCACTCCAGTAAGATTGGCAGCCATTATGAAGTCAAACAACAACAAGTGCTGGCGAGGATGTGGGGAAAAGGGTACTCTTGTACATTGCTGGTGGGACTGCAAATTGGTGCGGCCAATTTGGAAAGCAGTATGGAGATTCCTGGGAAAGCTGGGAATGGAACCACCATTTGACCCAGCTATTGCCCTTCTTGGACTTTTCCCTGAAGACCTTAAAAGAGCGTACTACAGGGATACTGCTACATCGATGTTCATAGCAGCACAATTCACAATTGCTAGACTGTGGAACCAACCCAGATGCCCTTCAATAGATGAATGGATAAAAAAAATGTGGCATTTATACACCATGGAGTATTACGCAGCACTAAAAAATGACAAAATCATGGAATTTGCAGGGAAATGGATGGCACTAGAGCAGATTATGCTAAGTGAAGCTAGCCAATCCCTAAAAAACAAATGCCAAATGTCTTCTTTGATATAATGAGAGCAACTAAGAACAGAGCAGGGAGGAAGAGCAGGAGGAAAAGATTAACATTAAACAGAGACATGAGGTGGGAGGGAAAGGGAGAGAAAAGGGAAATTGCATGGAAATGGAAGGAGACCCTCATTGTTATACAAAATTACATATAAGAAGTTGTGAGGGGAATGGGAAAATAAACAAGGAGAGAAATGAATTACAGTAGATGGGGTAGAAAGAGAAGATGGGAGGGGAGGGGAGGGGAGGGGGGATAGTAGAGGATAGGAAAGGTAGCAGAATACAACAGTTACTAATAGGGCATTATGTAAAAATGTGGATGTGTAACCGATGTGATTCTGCAATCTGTATTTGGGGTAAAAATGGGAGTTCATAACCCACTTGAATCTAATGTATGAAATATGATATGTCAAGAGCTTTGTAATGTTTTGAACAACCAATAAAAAAATGAATACAGGTTACAATTGAATAGCCCAAATCAACACCCTTTGTTTCTTCATGTTTAGTGAACAATTTTCTGGTCTGGGACAAGTTAAGATGTTGGTTGTTGCCAATTTGTGCATTGTATTGAAATAGTAGAATTTACTGAGGTTGTAAAGTCTGGATTACAAAATTCAACCTCCTGCATTCGTCTGAAGGTTCTGGTGCTGTCCTTTGTTTCTGTGGGGCACAGAGATGTGGTTGGCCCACAGCCCTTGGACCACTACAGAGGACTCTGGGATAATATGTGTAAAGGCCCTGGGTTCAATCCCTAGCCTTTGGGTGGGAGGGAAGATTGACATCACATGAGTTAAAATTTCCAAAGTTACTTCTAAGAAGTTGTATCTGACGCTTCAACTTTTGATGATCATAGACCAAGGACTTAGAATACATACTAGATGATGTTGCCAGTCACTGGACTGACTTTGATCAGGGTGTAAACGATAGAAGAAAATGAGATTGCCAGGGGGAAGGTCTCAGCTCGGGGAACAGCACGAGATTCCCATACAGCTCTGGTCATTCAGTATCGGTCACCGTTCCGGTGTCGATACCCTGCCCAAGGATGAGCAGAGATGAGCAGATACTGAGGGGCAGAGCTGGTCCAGTCTGGTGTTGACAAAGCCTGGCTGAGGCCTTCCCCACCACGCCACAGACGATTAGTCAGGCCTTGTGAAAATGTGCATGCAGATCCCTGGGCTTGGCCCAGCATCAAGATGTCTTCTGGGGTCTTGTTAACACCAGTGTGTTGGTTATTTTCCCAAGGAAGATAAAGTGGTCCCCAAATTGGAAAACGAACCATCTTTAGGGGCTGAACCAGGTTCCCCCAACTAAGTGTGAGAGTTGGCGTCCTGGTTCCTAGAAATCCAGATATGACCACACTAGGGGGAGGTCTCTAAAGATGAGGTCAAGGTAAATGTGGCTGTGAGTGGGGCCTTGGTCCAGCACACTGTGTCCATGTGAAGGGAAGAGCCACCAGGCTGCTTGTGCACACAGGGCAGCCCTCGGCAGAGCTGGCAAGAGCAGTCATCTGCAAGCCAAGAGGAGGGCCCTGGAGGAAGCCAGCCCTGCTGGCCCCGTGATCTTGGACGTCCAGCCTCAGAGCTGTGAAAAAAAATTGTTTAAACGACCCAGTCCGCGCAATCTTTGTTACAGTCGCCCTAGCAAACTAATCCGCAAACCTCAACCTTATTCTTCAGGAAAGCTCTTATTCTGAGGGTGCCTTCAGCTGAGTTCTCAGGTGAAGGATGAACTAAAAATTCCCCAGCTTGGTCATATTTATAGAAAAGCACATTCCAGAAAATGATCACTTTTAAAGCAATAGAAGTAATGATAAATGACCATTACACTTACTGTCATTGACTTCTGTGTACACAGAAACCATTTTTATTTTACAAATGTCTTGTTCAAAAACAGTTTACCATAATAAAACAGGCTTACAAAACCATAACCTGAATAAAGTGGGGAGTGCAGATGTGAACCTGGGTGTATTTGACTCTCAGCCTGATACTATTTGCTTAACAATTTGGTTATTCTGAAGTTCATGGCATATGTCGCGACTCTCAAACCTAAGCATTTTTTCACAACTCATCTCTGAATTTTGGTTCATAAATTATGATCCCCATCAGCCTTTTAGTATGTTGGAGAGGTACACAGGAGTTGGGCTTAGAGGGTGGTTCAGTCAGAAACCCCAATGGTTTTCCAAATGAAATAACACTGTAGGCAGCTGATCTACAAAGACACTTAAATATGCATATTAGTCACATGCTGGCAGGCTAAGAATTTGCTGGAGTGTTGTGGACCCAAATGACTAGTTTTGTTGCTGTTGCTTGAATGTCAAACAAAAATGAACAAATAAACACAAGGCAGAGTGTTTTCTGGAAGCATTGATATAGAGGCTGCAGGGACTGCCCGCCTCGTCCACTCGGCTCAGTCGCACTCCAAGCCTACGTAGGACACTCAAGTGGAATCTTCACCCCGTGGACAGCACAGCCTTGTCGCAGGGTCTTTGCTTCAAGAAATCCAGCTTCTGATGGATTCTGCCTGTTTCCTTGGCCTTTCTTCATCCTAAGGGATATAGACTTTAGAAATCCTGCCATCTGTGAACTAAGAACAGTCTTAACAGCTCTGCTGCTGCTGGGGTGACATGTCTGATTCCTTAAAGATGGAGTCATATTGTGCCATTTCAATAGGAAAACCTGGTTTACTTTTTCTGACTAATGAAAGAAGTAGTTCATGATTCTTGTTGAAGGGAAAAGGGGCAAGAAGTGACTCTCTACTTCTGCTACGATTTCACATGTCAAAACTCTGCATCTCGGATAACTGTACAAAAATAATGTTTGAGGAGGGATTGTAATAAAACGAAGAAATATTCATCTACACAAATTGGCTACGCACAGCCACGGTGACATGAGAAGGCTGTGGTGCTGGTCCTACCAGAAGCCAGGGGACCCTTGTTAGGTCACCTCTGGTGATTGGCAGCTGGGTGGGGATTGCAGGGCTTCTGTGAGAATTAAGGGTAGGTGATGACAAGAGGGAGGATGCAGGACATGCACCTATCAAAATGACCGTCACATGGCTCTTGAAAGCTCTAGGGCAGGCGGCTTACTCACCAGAGCAAGGTCAAAGATGAGCTGAGAAGTTTGGAGTTTGACAGTCCAGGAAAATCTGAAGGAGGATTTTTACAAAATCTTCCTTGGAGGTAATTAGATAAATCGTAACTAAAGAATGTAACTTTTCTGAGATTATTTACTTCTAAAAATTGAATTTTGAAAAAACTAATTGCTATTGAGCGATGGTGTTGAAGATTTTTAATACATTTTTTAAACCTGGTTTTGGTGGGGGAAATGTATGTATGTAAACAGATGTAATGCTTTGAAGGCCACCTGACATTTTCATTCATTGGATTTTTGTTGGGAGATATTGGTATAACTCTTCAAATAAGACTAATCATTGAAGTAATTAAATACATAAGAAATATTACTCTCATACTTGATTTCTCATAGTTCTCTACATTTCCAGTAAATGATAGAACTTAGGGGTGATACAGGCATATCTTCTGTAACTTTTTTTTTAAACGGGCATGATTTTACTTATGTTATTCTCAGTATGCTAAGTAGATATAGATATTTTAGATTCTTATTTATGCTTGGCAATTTTCTTATAAAATGTTATAAATAACAGCTTTTGCTGTAGATTTAAGTCAAAATGGTGGTGATACTAAAAAGTGAGAAAGCCAGGAAGACGTGCATGTGACTGCTCTTACTGTGCTGAGTGACAGAATGATGTCACATAACGTGCTGAGACCCTGCAAGTGCTGGTGCTGCTGCTGGTGTGACCAGGAAGCGGGGACTGCCAGTTGCTAATAAACATATTGGTCCTTCCTATCCCATTATACAAATAGAATTGTAATTTTTCCTATTGGACATCTATCTTGATGAAAAAGCCCCTTTCTCACCTGTGGTACAGTGTCACCAAGTGAAACGTGAGTCTTGGAGGTCTGGGAGAGTATTGCTCTATTCCCGTTCATCTTGCTGCCTCCTCCACTTTTAAGATCTAGAGTGCAGATGCTACATGCAGAGAACTGGCAGCTATCTTGCAACCAGGAGGAAGAGTCAGCAACTAGGAGGATGTCAACTACAAACAATGGGAAAGTGGAAAGATAGAAGGGTGATGGTTCTGACCATGATCTTTGAGCAGCTATTCTTTGGATTTATGTTGATGTTGAGACATAAACCTTTAAGTCACCATTCTGCACAATTAAGCCATAGCTAGACACAACCTTTATTTTTTTATTTTTATTCTTTTAGGGGGAGTGTGCTACCAGTGATTGAACTTAAGGGCACTCGACCACTGAGCCACATCCCCAGCCCTCTTGTGTATTTTACTCAGCGACAGGGTCTCGTTGAGTTTTAGTGCCTCACCATCGCTGAGGCTGGCTGTGAACTCAAGATCTGCCTGCCTCAGCCTCCTGAGCAGTTGGGATTACAGGAGTGCACCACCACTCCCAGCTACAATCTTAACTAGTAAACTTCATTGTTACTCCAACAGGAAGCTTGATACCTCAACATTAGGATTTCTAGAAAATTAATAGCTGTTGGATTGAGTACCTCTCTCACCAGGTGGTGCACCCCGAGGAGCCCCAGGGTAACACCATATCTCTTGACTTATGACCTCATAACAAAGATGACCATGTCTGAATGTGGTGAAGGGACTCGGGTTTAGCCAACGCCAGTTGTGAGGGCACTACTTTGGAGGTAAGAGCATATTTGACCATTGGAACCAAAGTAATTGAACAAATATAAATTTTAACTTGTCAAGTTTGGCTTCTCAAATAGCTTGCATGAAATAGTTTGTTTTATGTATATTTTTCTCAGTGGTACTGGATATCCATTTTCTTATTCTAAATCGAGGTTCTTAGACTCTCAAGTCTGTTATTCAAAACACGTGCACGTGACAAGTTACATTTTTACTAAATATTTTATAATTTACTCAAAATAGTATACCCATAATTGAATATAAAGGTTCATCCTACATATTTAGTTTTTGTAAATATCGCCTAAGATGGCTGAGGAAGGATCATCTAGAAATGAGAAAACTGAGGTTAGAGTGTCTTAGAATTCCCCAAGTCCATCAGTAGTTAAGGGAGTGGCCAGAATGGCAGCAGGGCAGTGTGGGCTGCTGCGGGCCGTGGCTGTTTGCAGATTTCAATGCCCTCGGCAGTGCACCTTGTCATAGCAGAGGAGTGACTGTAGCGGCGACAGAAACTACGGATCTTAGACAGTTGATAGAAAGCTTAAAGACCAGGAGGGAAAAATACAATGTGTTGGCATTTCAGAAATACTAAACTTCAAAATTCTAACGGAATTAAAATATCAAGTTTCAAAATGAATGTAAGTACAATGGGAACTGGGCTGATGCAATTCTGCAAATAGCATCACAAATCGAGTTGTGCTACATTTATAAAAATGAGGATAACTAGAATTTATATAAATTAAGACATGTTGACTATATTTATAATTCCAAGACAAAGGCTTTTCTATGAATCAGAAATCAAAGAGGGCCGTAAGAGAACATCTTTAAAACTTTTGGATTTACCGTTTGCCCCCCTGTAGAAAATTGGGTCCAGCCACACAATAGACCAGGGTTCAGATGATGGATATTTTAAAAATTTACCCTACACAGACGAGTCTTTCTAAAAAAGAGCAACAACATTGCATTAGTTCGTTTTGGGATTCCCTAAAGAAAGTACCTGAAGGTGGCTACTTCATCAGGAGGAAGTTCGTTTGGCTCAGTTCTGGAGGATGAAGAGCAGCAAGGCACCCAGGATCTGCTGGACTCTGGAGGAGCCAGCTGCCTGCAGAGGAGGGACACTGTCACATGAGGACAGAGCAGGCGAGAGGCAGGGAGGGGCAGGCTCGGTCTGTAAAACATTCACAAAGGACTTCCCTGTGAGTTGGAAGGCACTGCAAGAGGGGCATAAGGGCTTCTTCTAATTTTCTTTTAAGACCCGACATCTCCCACTATGTCCCACCCCTTGAAGGTTCCATCACCTCTTGATGTCACTGCATTGGGGACCAGTCTTCAAGCACCTGAGCACCCTCAAACCAAATGTAACCATAGCAGCACCTATGGTGATTTTTATACCCCAGAAAAAACACTACTCACCCACTGGGAAAGTACTGTTAGGTCTCAAACCCTTGCACACCACTTTCCCCAGGATATCATTGCAAAGAGCCTATAGACATTTCAAAAACTCACAATTATTGGGGTGTTTATATTTAGCTGCTTATTAACTTTTTATTCACATTAACATTTGCTCAAAAAAAAATCCTTTTGCAGGGTGGTTAGCTCCCTCCCCAGGGTTATAACCCAGACTTTTCCTGGGTGCATGCCGGAGGGTGGGCATATACTAACAGCTTTCTTTGTAAACCCTAGGCTGGGTCTATTGCTTCACTCACCTGTCAGACATTGGCTAAGACGTACTGGAATTTCCTTATACCTTGCCTATTTAAAACAATTTGGGATTGTCAGAGAACCAAGCCCTCTTACAGGACTCTTGTTTGCCATGACTTTGACCCTTTCCAAAAGGGCATGTATGAGAGTGAGATGGGGTGGGATTCATATCCAGAGGAGGCAGACCACGGATGGCTGGCTGATAGAGAAATGTGCTGACATCTGTATTCCTTCTCCCCACTCCCACAGAACGACCAGTGATTTCTGCTCTGCTTTCAGACTGATAAAAGCAGTTCAGTAGCAACTTTCCTTCTCAGTGCTTGAAGGAAATATCAATAGTGGAGGCTGAGAGCCACGGTTTCCCTGGTGTGAAGAGTCACCATGGTTACTAGGCCGTTTGGTGCACACTTGTCTATGACTTTTGCTGAAAATGTAGTAAATGGCGTTGAAATAGTAGCTACTTGGTCAGACGTGTTTCATGTATCTTAAATGGAATGCTTAGAGTGAGGCAGGACTCGCATTTGGATCTACTATTTGCCCCATTGTAGAAACTTGGGTCTAGCAATTAAAGTATAAAGGTTGTTCATTAGATATTGAGTGTAACTTTAGAGTAAACTTCTTTATTTTACCAAAGACAAGACATTTCTGCTTTTCCTAGAAATGTCATAGGTAGAAAAATGGGAATACACATAAAAACGTATGTAAGTATAAATTTATAAGTGCTTATAAATACACACATATGAGAGATAAATCACAGGAGCGCTCATGTCAACCTCTGAGCCCCATGAATGATGTATTTTCCAACCTTTGCGTTTCATTAGTGATAAGCAATAAACATGGTTAGCATGATGTGATGAAAAGCATTTTGTTTGTAGAGTCAGAAGACCTCAGTTCAGAAAGGCTCAGATTACCTTCTATACTTTCATCTTCAAAAATAGTTCAAATGAAATGCCTGGCCTTTGAGGTGGATAGAATCTAATATACAGTAACATACTTCATCTGAAATCTGTGGCTATACATGTAAACCAGTCAATTCCATTTAAACAGTTCCAAGTAATGTTTATACTGTGGTGAGTGGGAAAAAATACATATGCATATAATATCACACTTCTGAAAATAAAGGATAGCATTCTAAACTAAATAGGTTTCAAGCTGCTTTTGGATAACCCGTCTGTTTCACATTTCATTTTGTGAAATGAGGTATTCAACAATTGCCAAATAGTCTTTTCCTTTATGTTTTTAATGTAGAATAACATGGTGGAATAAAAACAAGATGAAATGTTTGCAGAAGCATTGCATCATAATCCAATTGCTAGGGTGACATATGTAATGATATAAATATGAATTTATATCAGTTTTGGAATAATTAGGGACTGATAGAATGTTAAATGGAAGATAAAAATCTGGAAACTTAATGTGAAATCATGAGGCCCTTATGACCATGTGTACAAAAATATGATAAGTGATCAATAGAATGGGAAACTGGGACTCAACCAAGCAGTTGGGTTATGTAGGTTTCTGCAAAGTTTTCAGGTTAATATTCTCTCTATTCTACCATATTAATTCTTATTCTAAAATTAAAACACAAAGGAAAAGAGCATTTGGCGATTCTTGACCATTTTGCTTGGAAGTATTTGCTTTTGATTATCCAAAAGCATCTTGAAAAGCATTCGGTTTAGAAAGTCACCCTTCGCTTTATTAAAAACAAAACCTAGTAAATAAGCGAGTTACGACCTTTATGTAGATATGTCCATAGGCGTTGTCCACCCTGTGGATTTCCCTTGGAGAAATCGCCCCTTCTGAGGGAAGGGCTCAAGTGGCCCCAGACCTTCTGCCTGCCCAGGGGGTCACATCCTAGAAATCCCACGGCACTTGGGAAGCCCACTTGAACCTACTTGGAACCAAGAACTTCTTTTTCTGGAGGTTCTGCAACTGTTGTGAGAGAAATTTTGGAAGAGTGAATGAGAAAGCATTTCTCTAATTGGTTTTGATGCCAACACATATTTTTAGAAAAGTTTGATCTCTTAAAAAACATCGACAAACATTGCCAATTACACATGCAAAGCAACAATGCAGAATGTTGAAGTGTTTTGTTGACTGCAATAAACTGTACCGTAGTATGGCATTGATGATTTGAGCCATGAAGGTGGCAGAACTTTGGTTGAAATCCTTAAGTTGGGCCTAGTATTTCCTCTGAATTATTAATTGGTCTAGGTTTGGCATGCCAGTCAAGTCTGCAAGAAATCTTACCAGGACTAGCTAAAAACTTGGCATTTGTCCTTGGAAAAACTTCATCTTGAGTTTGCGTAAGGCTCGGTGAACCCCAGGAAACCTCTAGGTGACCCTTCTTACGATGTGGTGTTACTAGTGATATCCGAGACCAAGAATGTTTTGTGAAGGGTTTGGATTTCATTTAGAAAGCCATGTCTAATCTGGGCATGGCCTAATGAATTAAAAGGTTGGTCCTCCTTGGGTCTGCATGCAGGCTGTGCTCTGCTCGAAAGCCACAGCTTTTACTGCAGAGGAAAGTTAGACCTCTTAGTTATTTTAAAATGCCTTCCATAGATTGCACTGGAGAGAACACTTTTAAAAATCTGTTCTATCATCACTGATATCTAAAACGGGCATATGTTGTTTCTACTCCTTGAAGCTGCAGGACAATCTCTGAGTAGAGGTAATTATGATGACAGATAACTATTTCATTAATGTTATTACTCTGAAGTTGTTTCATGCATTTTTGAAACCAACAGGATTCTAAGAATAACAGGTCTTAACCATGCGAGGCCAGTAAACCTCCCAAATGCCGACTAGGTGGTCTTATGGGTCCCTCGGCATCCTGCTCTCTCCTCCCCTTTACACAGGCTTCTGTGCTCTACCTGGGAGCTGGTCCTGCAACAGGGGAAAGGGGCCGGTGGATGTCACCGTTAGAAAACATAAGAGGTGTATAGCTAGAGCCGACTCTCAAAGGCCCTATTACATATGTAAAATGGAGGAGGCAGAAATTGAAATAACCCTCTTTCCCTTTGGAGGCTGTTTTGACTTAACTGGATTCAAAATTTTTACAAGGATTTGTTGCCCATATTTTGATTATCTCAAAGTGGTATATAAAATTACCAAGTTTTGATGTCTGTTATATTTCTCCATCTATTTAGACACCATTAGAATAAGTAGAAAACACCTTGAAGTTAATGGGTAAATACTAAATATAGGTATTTCAATTGTTTTGAGGCATCTTGCAACAATAGAGAATATACTGTTTATGTTGATACTTATTACCAGCAAATAAAGCAAGTTAGGATCAAAAAATGAAATTCCAGTGAGGTTAGTTATATAGACATTAATAATGTTTAATTTATTTTTGAATACAGCCATGTTGAACTTTTTAGATGTCTGGAAGTCTTAATGATGAACAGATTTGTCATTGAAACCTATGAGCGCTGTGCTGTAGATAGTCCTCGTGACTCGGACGGCATGTCTGGGGGCAGACCTGCCAGTGCATGATAAGGTCCAGTTAGATTTTCTTCTTGGACCCCGAGAGGCTCGGTGAGCCGGTACATCCACATCACAAGTCCTGAGGTCGCTGCTGACCAGCCGTCCACCTTGTATCTGCCGTATGGGCCTTGTGCTGCCGTGGGCAGGGGAAGGAAAAGGGCACGTCTGTTGATCTTCAAGGGAAAGTGACTTCTCCCTTTCCAAGCGAGGCGGCTGTCGGGAAGGCCAGCACGTGCTCTGGCAGAAGGACAGCAGGCCAGGAGCGCTGGACCAGGCAGGACTCCAGGGGCACCCTGAAGGAGGCATCTTTGTCCTCACCAGCCACCCTAGCTCCTGCTGCTACAGTCCAGGTCTCCTAAGCCCCCTCTTGGCTACACTTGTGGATTTCAGGTCTTTCAGTAAGTGGTTAACCTTCCAGGGGGTCATGATGTCAATCTCCAAATATGTCGTCACATCTCAGTCCATCGCTCCCTTTGACTGACTTCTCAATAGGATGCTGTGAGGGCAGCTGCCGGTCCTCCACTCAAAACTGGTCCGCCTCTGCCTGCCGCTGGTTGCTCAGGCCTAAATGACAATTTTCTGGAAGAAACTCGTATATAAATTGGTAGCGAAAACCTTCTCAACATTTCATTTTCATAATTACCACTACATGGTATTTTCCTGCAACTTGTTCATTAACTGGTTGTATGGGTCACTATTTATAGCCCATAGTTAATTTCTAAAGTTCTGTTCAATCTTATTCTGTGCCTTTTTAAAAACATAAGCTATTCATAGCTGTGTTCTTTTGCAGACTGTAGCTAATTGACATGAATTGTATTCCGGTGCTACATTTTGGTACTTCTATTTTATTATAGAATGTTGGGCCGGCAGGAATGGAAGGTTTGCTCTTTGAGGAAAGGATAACAGACAATGAAATGAGATACTGTATAAAAACAGACAAGCCCTTTTAACTGTTTCTGATGATGGTTTCCTTAACAAAGAATGTCAAAATGTCAATGACATTTTCATTACCTTCTGTAGTTGCATCAAAAGTGATTTTATTTCAGGAAAAAAAATGAAAAACACTGGCCAATGTGTGATCATTAAACTACTAAAAAGCTTTATTTCCTCCCCCTAAAAATGTTGCTATCCCCCTCCCCACCTCTGAGTACATAGAATCTGCATCAAGACACAGGGGTTGGAGATCTCCTTGCGTTCAGAGCAGGCGTTACACCTGCTGCACAGTTAGAAGGGCAGGTGGATCAGAGGTGGGTTCTCACGACTCAGGATGCTGCTGAGTGCCGGGCCCATGGGTTCCCCCGCAGGAGCCTGTGGCTGGTCTCGAAGCATTTGACTTGCGTATGCCTTCTGGAATGGGAGATTGAGGGGAGACTCCTCAGTGTCTTTCCTCTGGTCCCGAGCCTGCTGTGACACAAGAGCGGGCAGTGCAATTCTCAAGCTCATTTCAGTGGGAAGAGTGGGTTCCGTTGTCACACTTTGCCCACTTGATTCACAAGCAGTATCTTGAGACGGGCACTGTGAGTGCCACTAGTCCCCTTCCAGGGAGGAAGAGCAGCTGTGCCCGGAGTTCTCAGGTAGCCAGTTATTTGAGTCAGCTTTTTCAGTGCTGTGATCAGAAGGCCTAACGGACACTTTTAAGGAGGAAAAGCTTATTTTGGGGACTCGAGGTTTCAGAGGACTCGGTCCATAGAGAGCTGGATCCCTTTCCTTGGGGCCTGAGGTAAAGCAGTACATCAGGACAGGAGTGTGTGGTGGAGGGAAGCAGAGCTCTGCTCAACCAGGACAAAACACGAATCCCAAAGTCACGCCCTCGGGGACCCAGCTCCCCTAGCCACACCCTACCTGCCTACAGTCACCCTCCAGTTTACCCTGTCGGGGGATTAACACGAATTAGGTCATGGCGCTCATAACCCAATCATTTCACCTCTAAACTTTGCCCTGTCTCACAGGTGATTCTTGGGGCCTTGCATCCAAACCACAACACTCGTTTAGGGTGATGACATCCAAGTTTACAAACCAGGGTGGCGTTTTAGCCTTCAGACTTTCACACAAACGCGGCCTAGAAGAGAGTTCTCGGAATCTGAGCTCCTTCAGCACTACCCAAGCACCCTGTTGTATATTGCACCATGATACAAGTTAAACAAAAACCAAAACCTGCCCTTTGAGGGTTTTTGTTCATTAACTGTATCACTTTAGGCAGATTACCGAACATTTCTTCATCCCAGCATCCTCAATTGGCAGTAATTATTCACATGCAAAGGATTTCGGGCTTAACCTAGGAGATGCTGAATAAAGATTAATTATGCTAAAATGTCTTCAAAGAATGTTCTTGTGTATCTGGCATGCTGATCATGTAAATTATGTGCACAAATGCAAGTAGTCAGACTTGTATACTTGAAATACTTCAAGAATGACTTTTTTTTTGTATCCCAGGCACAATATATGCCTTATCTTTTTATGCTTACTGAATAGGGGGGTATGCAGTGCTTTCTTTCATGGCATGAAATGTCACTTTCCCATATAACATGCAAATGCTTTTGATTCAAAAGGCCACGTGTAAAGGTGCCGTCTACCTTGATTCACTGGTCTATTCACTGCTTTGCCACACAGTCTGAATGGCTCCAAGGAGGCCCTCTGGAAGCCCATGATCATCTTGGCATCGTGCGTCAAAGGGATCCTGTGTGTGCTCACAGCATGATGCCTGCCCTGAGTGTTACAGGGTGGTTTTTGCTGCCTCTTTCCAGGAGGATAATGAAAAAGCAAGACTAGATATTGTCACGGCATGAGTAGTCCCACAGCACAGGGACAAGCAGATGCACAGAGGTGTAGGCCAACTGCAAGTTCAAGAGTCTGCTCATGTATCTCAGAGAGGCTGATGAGGGGCAGCCTCCCGGGCAATCCAACGTGCCCCAGGGGTGCAGGATCACCATGAGTAACAAATACACTCATTGGAATTTGGAATTTGCAACCTCCAACCCAGTCTTTGCCTCACAACATTCTAAGGAACAGCTGTCTCACATAGTTGAGCCGAAGGAGTGTGAGGGCAGTAAGTGGCAGATCCTTTGATGCATCTTATTAATATCATAGAAAGCCTGAGCTCTGGAATCTATTACAAATCTTCTCTAATCAGTTTTGAAACTACTTTTGAATCATCCCTAGATGACTTATGGATGGTTGTACAAGGGTACCTTCGGGGAAGGGGACAGGGATAGGTGGGACAAAAGGCGAAGGTGTTGAGACTTGGCTCTCTGTACCTTGACAGGGGCTCCCTACCTCAAACCAACTATCAGCAATGTGGAGGAGGGAGCCATCATCTCAGGATGCTGAAGGGAGACAGGAGGCTTCAGTTGGAGAGCAGTGACGGGCGGTGGGAGACTAAGGCTGAGTGGTCTTCTGGGCTTCCGAGGCCCACGTTCTGCTTGTGGCTGTTTCTGAGAGGATACAAGGACAGAGTGGGTGGGTAGTGGCTCCATGGTGGGATTTGAATAAGCCATAGACAGGTTTTTAAAAACCAGCAAGTATTTTTACCCCCATGGGTTTATATCTAGAGGCAAAAGGAAATGTAAATCTTATCAAGAATGAGGGGGACACGACCAGAAAACGGCCCCCAGAGTGCCAGAAAACACAAAGGGGCTCGGGATCATGGATGTAAGGGAACATGACAAGATCAGGGTCACTGTGACCCAACAGTCGGCGGAGAACACTGAGCATTCTCACAGTGCTGCCCTGGGGTGCAGAGGTGGCAGGAGTGCCTCAGGGTCCCCTTCCCTGTATTCTCTTCCTGTTCCCAACATAAAGTGCTTGTCGAGTTAAGCCTAACTCCTGAGGGGACAACGACGGCTCAGAGCCAGGCAGCCACAGTTGCCCCTGGTGAGCACATTTCGCAGCTTCGTGTTTGGTTGACTTCCAGGTGTGTCTCAAGGGTGGCCATCAATACCGCTGGCCAAGTGCAGGAAGGGATTGGAAGGCCAGTAGCCTCCGGGATCACGACCAGACAAATTCTAATTGAATTACATCCGTGTGACACTCTATACTGGCCTCTTCCAGGGGCTAGGTGGAGACTAACAGCAGCTCTGTTGTAGGGGGATTGTTGTGTCTTTGTAGAGGGATGGCCTCAGTGCAGAGCACACTGGGTGGTGGGGAGTTTGGTCAGGGGTATGCGTGCCCAGGCAGCACTGCCCAGGAAGTCTAAGCTAACATGTGGAAGAAAGGTGGATGCTTTTACAATCACCCTACGCTAAATACTGGTTGGATTTGAATGTGCTGTAGCAAGAATAAAACACCTTAAAAATACAGCTCTTGAAAAATCTAGTCAGGGAACACGTACATAAAGAATGCAGGAAAGGAATGACTTGCATCTTTTTTTCTTGTTAAATATGTGGGGAAGAAAAATCTCAGGCTCAGAATCTCTTTTGTGATTACCTTTCCAAGTGCAAGTAGTATGTTCAGTGTTGTCTCCTTTCTAATGCTCTCCTTCCCTGAGGCAAGTTGTCCCTTTCTGACACTGGCCAGGATGTCATTAAACACACCATCCCTCCCTCGGTTTCCAGTGTGTACCCTGCAGTAGGACCCAAGGACGGACATTGAGCTTACTGAAACCCATCTGGGGTGGGAACGGCATGGATCAGCTGGCACCTCGACAAAGTAACTCCTGCTTTCGGGAGGTTGATTATGTAAGGAACCAGAAGAACAAAGAGTCAAGAGTACAGGGGCAACAACCCTTGGTTTGACTTGCCTCCCAGAAGAGGGAGGGCTGTCTCTTATTTTACAAACTGATTTCCCACCTTGACTACCTTGTTGTTTATCTGTTTCTTAAAATGTTAGATGTATACAAATACCACTGTCAGCATTTTGCTTGGAAGACTCTGCAGAGAAATCAATGGAGGCATATTTAATTGAAAGACAATGATTATACTAACAATGACTACAAACAAGGGCATTTTACAAAGCAAATATTCAAACAGTGAGTGTGAGAAATGTAAGCCAAAGAGCATCCACAGAATTGGAGGGTACAGGTGTCCAGCTTGGACCCATAATGGATGGTCTTGGGGGTGAAGAAATGGACGATGTGTATTTCTATATGTTCACTGGTAGCTGAAATACTCCTGTTAGCATGAGACTTAGTGAAACTCCAAGCTAAATAACCCCCTCACTACTTTCACAAAAGACTTGAACCTGTTAGCCCTCATCAGTGATCCCAGGAAGTATCTGATAAACAGGGCTAAGTAACCCTTGCTGTTTAGAATGGTCCACTGACGAGCTGATCTGTCACAGGGCAAGTGCAGAAACAGAGTAAATGGTTAAAAACTTCTCAGCAATCCGACTGATTTTGTCTTTTGAATCAAATAATTTGGGTTTGTATTTCATGTCTGTTTCTCAGTGGTTCATTTTTCTGGTGTTTTAAATTATTTCATGAAGGAAAGGGGATTTTAGGCAGCCCTTTATCATAGTCCTTTGTGAAATGGCAACTTAAAGGCTTTTTCCTGACTCCATGCTATCATCTGCCCACATGAGTGCTTGCTTCAAAGGTCAGTGTTTAAAGTGAAAACGAAGATGAGGTTCATCGTATCTTGCTCTCTTGGAAGAGGCTTTAGAGAGCACAGTATCTGCTTTCTAAAGCTGCCTTCTGAGACGCTCCACTGTGTTGGGGGAATGAATATTCAAGCAGAAGGTGAAAGGTGGTTAGGGAACCAGCAACTTTGGACCTGAAACTCTCCGACTCGCTGCCTGTGCACCCAGGGGAAGGAACTCTGCTGTCCTGTGGGGTAGCCGGGCTTCAAGGTATTGGGTTGGGAATTGGAGGTATGAACCTTGGTTCATTTCAGGCACTCCCATTTTGGGGTTCAAGTTGGCCTTATTCTGTTGTAGCAATCTCTAGTGTCTTTCAGTAATGTCTCTTTTCTCTCCCTGTAGATTTTTTTCTTCCCCTTTCTGTTCGGATCTTCTGTCCCCTCCTCACCTTCTCTGTATCGGTGCTGGATTGTTGGGAGTTAGAGAATTATGGGCTTAAATTTTTACTAATCAGAAATAGGTTGAAATAGACTGTCACTTGCTAGAAATGCCATAGGTGATACATAGTTACATTTGTAGGTCTAGAAATAGAGTAATACATAACATTCTTCAACTTGCCTGAATCTAAACTTTAGCTCCCACATAAGCAATATAAGCACATGTTAAATGAAGTTAAATGAACTTGGGTCTCCCAGGTGAAATCTGTGTTGATCTCTTAGAAATCCTTGTAGTATTGGAATACATGCACAATAATGGTATAAAAAGAAACTGAATGCAAAGTGATAAGGCGAAGAACTAGTTTTTAATGAGCCACTTAATTTTGAGTGAATTAAATAGGATATAGAAGTTCTGTTTTCACATGAAGATTTGCAGATAGGGGAACTTGGTTCTTGCCCTTGTTTTAGAAGATATATCGAAACTTGCTGCATTACTTCTTTCTGATAGTTTCCTTTTTTTTTTTTCTGTAAATAGTCAAATTATCTCAGTTGTTCTCAGGCCTGGCTAGTTATGTAGAACCCCTTGGAGAGTTACCAATCAGAATCTTTGCAGAAAGACCTGGAAATCTGTCAAGGCCGTAACTCTTAAAATCACCCACAGGTGGTTCTGGTGAAGTCAATGTTGAAGTGTTTATAGAAGCAAAAGTCCCAAAGCAGTTAAAAACTCAGCCTTTCAAGGTCACCGTGATCCAAGGATGGGAAGCTCCATTCCTCCTTGAGGCCCCCGGGTGCCCTTCAGCACGCTGGGCACTTTCTGTGTGGAGCCCTGGTGGCCATCTCAAGGAGGCCTCCTACCCACTACACATGGTTACTACCGTGTGCTGAGACCAGGTCTTCAGTGAACTCCCTGAGTGCACTGACTCTACCCAGAGAAAATGTGGCCAACCAGGGAATGGAGGACTAGGGGAGGCGGCCCGAGGTCACACACCACAGGTATCTTCCAGCAGCTGCTCGTGGAAACTGGGGCTTTTCAGAGAATTCCTTACCAATGAGAAATTGTTGGTGTTGTGTGTGTGCCATAGAGCTCATAGATGGCTCAGAGAAACAGGACGTGGATTTACAAGACCCGGAGAGATGATTCAGAGTATGATCATTATTGTCTCCAGGAAAAGCACATTTTTAGTCAAATAGGTAACTCATAACTCAGATACTCCAGTTTGAAAAGTCTTCAGAGAATTCTCAAATGCAAGCTTGACCCCCCAAGACCCTCTATGCACAGCCGTGGTTACAAACAGACTGACTCAATCCTGGTGAATTCTGTGTGTGCAGTAGTAACTATGGGGTCAATCACTTAGAGTATCTCAAACTCTACATCAAAATTCAGTGTTTCTTTTACAAAGTTTTCCTGTTGAAACAATAGTTTTAGGCTAAACAGTTACAAATTTTTAGTTTTGTTTTTGATCAATAGTTGCTTAAACAAAATTGTTGCAGTATTTAATATTGTCATACTTAGCAAATTAAAACTGTTGCATCACTTATGGAAACCTTAAGATATTAAGTTCAGTTTAAGGTCATTGGTTAGGATGAAATAAATTGTATTGCTATTAAAAGCACTGAAAAATGCCAAGTAGTCACTTGAGATGTGTTTTGAGTTTCTTTTCTTATCATCTTAGGACTTTACCTGTAAAAGGTCACCTTAATCTGATGTTCTCATTCTTAATGTAAGAAATTATTTATTCTTAAAGATGCATAGAATGATAAAGTAGAATACACTTTGCCCCAAGCTGGTCATTTTTGCTTTGGGGGCATCCATTCACCTAAATAGTAGTTACCGGTAATGTGGCATAATTGAAGTCTGTGTGCTGTGTTTAGGACCCCTGAGTGATTGCACCACAGATTCTGACTTGGAACTGCAGGATGCATGAAACGGCCTCCTTCCTCCACCCTCAGGTGTCCACCCCAGGGTGCACACTGGCCCAGCTGCTCAGCATGCTGGGATTTTTGTTTGCTTTGAAACCACCTACCTCCCAATCTCATGATGGTAGCTGGCTCACCGGCTTCTCTGTAAGTAGCTCTTGGACAGGAATTCAGGGCTGTGAGGCCCGGTGAGTACCTGCGTGTCTTCAGAGTGCTTTTGCAGGACAGCAGCATGAGCACATGCTAACTTCATGTTTCAGAAGCACCACAGTGAAAAGCCAGGTTTCCCTTCTGCATTCCCGTTGCTGCCTGCTCTTGGGCAACCGTTCCACACCTCAGGGCTGTGCTTTCAAAATAGCTCCCTCCATGTCTCCAACGGGTACTCTTTTTTATTAGTTGTTCAAGACAACACAATGATCTTGACATATCATACATTTGATTCAAATAGGGCATGAATTCTCATTTTTCCATGTGTACAGACTGCAGGATCACATTGGTTATACATCCATGTGTATACATACAGCAATCCTAGTGTCTGTTGTATTCTGCTGCCCTCCCTATCCCCCCCTCCCCTCCCCTACCCTCTCTACCCAATCTACTGTGACACTTTTCTCTTTTTATCCCCCTTCCCCCTCACCCCATCATATATGTATTGTGTGTAACAATAAGGTGTCCCCAGTGCTGCAGGGGAAGCATTTTAAGATGGGGACAGCTAAGCTCAGGAGACGGTGAGGGACGCGCCATTTGATGTGGAGAAGCATTTTGCAACTGATCTGCATTTTCAGAGCCTGAGTGGGAAGCAGCTTGGCCTGAGTAAGGGGCCCAGGAGGGCTTGGGGGGCTGGAGCGGTAGCTGAGGGCGAGGTGGGAGGGGCTGAGTGGCCTTGGTAGGTCCAGGGTTTTATCCCCTGTGAGCTGGGGTCCTGGGAGAAGTTTAAACAAAATAAAATGCACGATCCAACTGGATTCTGCAAGACTCACTTCTGCCGCGTGCGGTGGAGGCTGGGAGGCCTGACATCCCCTTGTCTTTGCTGCCCAGGACTGGAGGCCTCGCTGGGCTGCGGGTCCTTCCCTGTGCCGCACGGAGCGATGGGCTCCTTCCTGCCCTGGAGTCAAATATCCTTGTTTAATGTGTGCTTTTCATAAACCTGAACCAGTCCTTTCTGATCACAGGTTTATCCTATTTTTAAATTACTTCACTGGGATTTGGGGAGATAAAGGATACATTTTCCCTAAGTCAAACCTATTTTAGTCATGTCACCATTTTCAAGATAATGGGCATTTTCTCAGTCATGCTGGCCTCTTTAGTCAAAACCACCTGGTACTACCTGAAGCTGCCAATGAGCTGTACCTCCATGTCTCAATTTCAAATCTATCACTTAGTGTAATACAATTGCTGCTTCTAAGAGCTCCTCAAATGCCACCAACAAAATCATCTGATGCAAATGACAAACTGCCAAATTATTTTGGATTTAAAGAGACTCGACTTCATTATTTCAAATATGGCCCATTAAGTTAGCCATTTATACATCATTAAAGAAAAAAGCAACTCTAAAACATTAAGCTGATACATTTGAACCATGTATATGGTTTAAAGATCAGTGACAAATTGAATAAATCTTTAAGCTTAAAGTGTTTACTTTTGCTAAATGCATACAATGTAGATATAATTATGTTGTCTATGATTGTAATACATGTGAAACACATTATAAAGTAATGCATTTATGGGGATTTGATTATGTAGAAAACAAAGTTTTCGAATCCCCAGCTTGTAAGAGGTCCCGTGTTGTGAGTTTGAACTGCTCACGGCACTCGCCAGCTGGTGAATGGGGCGTGACTGGAGCATGCACCGGTAGGTTAAAGAAGGAAAGGTGGGTGCTACAGACTAACATGGTGAAGTTGAAGCAATTTTTGGCTTCCACTTTGAAAAGCAAGGCAGTACCTGACCTCTAAGGACCAAGTGGGTTTCAGTTCAGTTCGTAGCCATATCTACATAGTACTCACAGTGCAAGTCATTCTACAATTCTGTGAAGTTCTCTTAAAAATTGTCCCTTTCCCCCCCAGGCAACAACTGTGGAAAAGAAAACTACATAAGTGGACACTTATGCTGTACCTGGGGTAGATATCAAGTGGCTTTAGGAACACTACTCACATGTTTCTCAGAAATAATTTGCGAGATTCTTGATGCTGTAAGTGGATGTCTTGGTCCATGGGTGGTGTTTAAAGGCAGTGCCCTATCCTCCTCCACTCCTCGTGCCAGCATTTCCCACCTGATGGGGGATTCTGGAGGGATGGTCTTGGGCTTGGAAGAAGGTCACTCAAGTCCTTCAGGCTGCGCCTCTTCATTTTGTACTCGGGTCACACTTGGAGCATGCATGGCCATCCAGATCTGTGCTGCTCATGTCCCCAGGTGCTTCTCTTGGCCAGGTTGATGGTCACAAACTGCCTGGAGGAACCTTGGCAGTGAACCCCTGCAGGTGGCCTTGGGACGAGTGGCGGAGCCCAGGGGTTGGCTGGCCCTCTGAGGCAGGTCCTAGTCAAAGCTCTAGGGTCCCAGCATGCTTGGACCTTGTGGCTTCCCAGCCTCTGCCTTGCCATGAGAGATGCTTTTTCAAGCTGACCTGGTCATTTTTGTCCTTATTTCCTAATAGTACTATTTTTAAATTTTTCTTAAATATTATCACTTAAATTCTTTCATCCCAGAACTTACAGGTTTCGTTTTATGACGACTTCAGACAATTTGACTTGTGTTCTTGTGTGTTGTAACTTCTGCTTCTGCATTCCATTATTTGAGAATGCATTCATAGGAGTTCTTTGGGGTCATAAGTTAAACTGTTTTCCTCCTGAGAGACCCCTGTGCTCTGCCGTGTCCTGGCGGGTAACAGCATTCCAAATCGAATTCAAGATCCACTGTGCTTCTGGTTCCTAAGCACTTCTGTCCACTCCCATCAGTTCCACCAAACTTCCAAAGGCAAAAATTTAACTTGAAAATTGACCATAAAGCGATGCTTAGTGTGAGTATTGATAGAAGCTGCGCCGGGAAAGAACGAAAGAAAGAAGGGCTATTCTCAGTGAATTTGGAAGAAGAGCCACTCTTCCAAGTGACCCTTCTGGCCTTCCCTGGAACACCTGTGGGCAGGGGTGCAGCCTCGCTCTCCAGGTGGAGCAGGTGTCACCCTTGAGACCCACCTGCCGCTGGATAGTGACACTGAAAAGCATGACTTTTGGAGGCGAGGTTTTTTCCTTCTAATCCAGAAGAAATGGAAGCAAACTAAAGCCATTGTCTCCAGTTGTCTTTGAGTTATAAACATGCTATTTAAAAAAAAAAAAACTTATTTTAACCAGGTATACATGACAGCAGAATACATTTTGATTCATTATACACAATTGCAGCACAACTTTTCATTTGTACATGTAGTGTCTCACCAATGTGCAGTCATACATGTATCTAGGGCAAGGATGTCCATCTCATTCCTTCTTTCCTGCCCCCATGTCCCCTTCCTACCCCTCCCTCCCTTTTGCCCCATCTAACTTCTGTTTTTCCCATGGCCCCTCCATTGTGGATCAGCATCCACTTATCAACATTCATCCTTTGTTTCTTGGGGACTGGCTAACTTCACTTAGCATTATATACTCCAACTCCATCCATTTACCTGCAAATGCCATGATTTTATTCTTTCATTGCTGAGTAAAATTCCATTGTGTATATATGCCACAGTTTTTTAAATCCATTCGTCTATTGAAGGGCATCTAGGTTGGTTCCACAGTTTAGCTGTTGTGAATTGTGCTGCTATAAACATTCATGTGACTATGTCTTTGTAGTTCGCTGTTTTAAGTCCTTTGGGTATAGACCAGGGAGTAGGATAGCTGGGTCAAATTGGTTGCATTCCAAGTTTTCTAAGGCAATCTCCATACTGCTTTCCAGATTGGCTGCAGCAATTTGCAGTCCCACCAGCAGTGTATGAGTGTGCCTTTTCCCCCACATCCTCGCCAACACTCATTGTTGTTTGTCTTCATAATAGTTGCCATTCTGACTGGAGTGAGATGATATTTTAGAGTAGTTTTGACTTGCATTACTCTAATTATTAGAGATGTTGAAAATTTTTTCATATAATCATTGATTGATGGTATGTCCTCTTGAAGTGTCTGTTCAGCTCCTTAACCCACTTATTGATTGGGTTGTTTTTTGAGTATTTCTTTTAAATATATCCTGGAGATTAGAGCTTTGTGTGTGTGGCAAAAATTTGCTCTCAAAATGTGGGTTCACTTCATCTCTTTGGTTGCTTCTTTGGGAAGAAGCTTTTTGGTTTGAATCCATACCATTTATTCTTTATTTCTTGTACTTCGTAGTCTTCAGGAAGTCAAGGCCTCATCTGATGTGATGAAGATTTGGGCCTACTTTTTCCCCTCTAAGGGCAGTGGCTCTGGTCTAATTCCTAGGTCCTTGGTCCACTTTGAGTTTTGTGCCTGGTGAAAGAGGGGGGCTTTATCCAGTTTTCACACACTACTGAGATTTTTTTTTCTCCAATGTATGTTTTTGGAGCCTTTGTCTAGTTTGAGATAACTGCATTTATGTGGGTTTGCATTCTAGTCTGCACATTGGTCTACAGGTCTGTTTTGGTGCCAATATCGTATTTTTGTTACTGTAACTCTGTAGTATAATTTAAGGCCTGGCAATGTGATACCTCTGGCTTCACCCTTCTTGCTGAGGATTGCTTTGGTTATTCTGGGCCTCTTATTTTTCCAAATGAGTTTCATGATTGCCTTTTCTATTTCTACAGTGACAAGGGAATTTTAGCTGGAATTACATTGAATCTGTATAGCGCTTTTGGTAGTATGGCCATTTTGGCAATATTAATTCTGCCTATCCAAGCGCATGGGAGATCTTTCCACATTCTAAAGTCTATTTCTCTTTCTGCCAATGGATTCTGAACAAAAGAGAAGGAAGGGGCCAGTCACTTGAGTAATGTCTCCCTGTTCATTAATAGTACTTCATAGGTAAAACATAGCTACCAGCTTTCCTTTTATTCTTGTAATATTTTTGTGCCATAACTTTCAAGGGTCATTGTTGATAAACATTGTTGTTTTTAGATTTTTTTAAACATTATTTGCGTCTGTCTTCCCATTATCACGATTATTCCAGTCACATTTACTGAGATTACGGATATATTTGGAAAGACTTTCATCCTTGTATTTTGTCTCTCATTTATTATTTTTCTTATTTCATGGCTTTTGCTTTAGTCTATTTTCTGTGTGATTTCCTTTTTCACATTTAAATTAAATGTTTCAAACTGATACATAAAAACATAACATATTTATGGGATACCTTGTGATGATTGATTTTCTATTTTTTACCGATTCTTTATATTATGAGCATTTGAATATAACACTACACTAAAGGAAAGTCAGTATTCTTTTTGAACAATGAAAAATTCATCATCCTTCAGGTCTGAACTTCCCTCATTATCTTCTAAAATGTTTCTTTTTCTTCTAAGAAGTCTTTCATTGTGTTATTATTGCCTATCTCCTTATTGAGTGTGTGGGATGCTGAGCCTTGATTGCTATCAGCCACAGGAATTCCACATACTCGTTGTGAGAGTCGGCTTTTTGTTGCTGTAACCCAAACTCCTGACAAACAGCTTAGAGGAGGAAAGATTGATTTTTGTCTCAGTTTCAGAGGTCTGGGTCCAGGCTTGGCCAGCTCCCTTGCTTTAGGCCTGAGGTGAGGCAGAACATCACGGTGGTGGTGTGTGGCAGAGAAGTGCTGCTCTGGACATGGCACCAGGAAGCAGAGACCAAGGAGAAGACAAATCTGCCCCCAGGGCGCACACCCAAAGACCTATGTCCTCTGTGTAGGTTCCCTCTTCTGCATTTTCATCTCCCAATTTTCCACTCAAACACTGATCCCTGAAGAGGTCAGGGCCCCTGGGGATCCGGTCAGTCTCCAAAAGCCCTGCCTCTGAACATTGAGTCTCCCCCAAAGCCTTCAGCACACCAGGCTTTGGGGGAGACTCCAGATCCCAACCATAACACTCAGGGGTGTTAAATGCTGAGTGTTGGGGAGGGGTCTTGTTTTAGTTCTACTTGATTTTCCCAGTTGGTCATTGTTACTGATCTCAGGGTCTACACTTTACAGCAGGTGACTACCACCTTTGCTCACCACAGTCTTACCTGTCAATCCTTTCTTTTGGCTTTCATTTCCTATTTGCAGAGTGAGTGTCGGTGTTCTTTCCATGAGAGACGAGGAACAGTCGACTCTGATTCCAATTTATCGTGTCCTTATTTTCTTGTCTGGAAGTTGAGCTAAGTTTAGAATTTTAGAGACTATTGTACAGTCTTTGACATTACTTGTTATCGATGGGAAGTTTCTTTCATTGAGAGATGATACTTATTTTCTCTATGGTGATGTTTGAATTCTTATTTTTTTGTAACTTTGTATTTAGGTGGCATCAACATTTCATCTTCTTGCTCAGGACTTGTGATCTCTTTGCACAGTGGGTTTTCATTTGTGAAAAACTCTTGGCTGTTCTTTCCATACGTCATCTCAGACCATCTCTGCTCCTCTCCTTGCACTTGAGGTTTTCTTCTCCCAGCCTTGGTACCTGCTGCTGTCTAATGGACACTTTTCAGCTTTGTTAGTAATTCATTTTGAGAGATTTTTTTTTCTTTTGTTAACCGGTTCACAAATTCTCTCATCAAATATGACTACCCCACTCTTTAACATGAGGTTTTTAAAAATTTCCCATTCTTAATGGTGGTCTTTTATCTCCTGAGCTTATTTGCTTGCTCCTAGGGTAAATGTGACCTCTTGGAGAGCTTGCTGGATAGTTGGGTTCTTGTTCCCTTTTTCAGCCTCTTTGATGTGATGGTACTCTTTACGGTTCTGTGCAGCCATCAGTCCTGATTGGTTGTGCTGGCTTCCTGATGCTTTCATCTCAAGCGATTGGAATTTTGACTGTTACTAATGGGGAGATTGTTTTCCATTTTGTAGCCCAGACTGGGCTGGTGCCCATTAAAAGTATGGTTTTGAGTCCAGCGGGCTGGGAGGAGTGGGCTTCTTCCGGGCCCAGCTGGGCTCACTGCATGCTCTGCGGTTGAGCCCAGGTCAGCTGGAGGCTGCTTGTTCAGTGGGGAGCTTCAGGAGAGCTCTCCTGTATGTGGCCTCTCCTGCAGAGGCCCATGTGGCTTCCCCATTAGAATCACCCGTGAGGAGGCGATTTCCCGTGGTGAGCACGCAGGGTCTTTGCATGAGTTCTGTTTCCCATAGTCATTCTTTTCTAAGCAAATAATGTGGCCCAGCCTAAACTGAATGAGTGCGTGAACAGACCCCACCTTTTGGTAGGAAGAATTATACAAGAGTGTGGCCATGGCCATTTTTGCCTCATGCCAAGATCATGTCGATGTAGCTTCAGAAGAGCAAAAGCTTGTGTGCTGGTCACACGGAGGCCCTCGCTTATCCACCTCCTGCGTTAGGCATGTGAGTTCTCTGGTAGAACTGTAATGTCTGCCTGTGACTCCAGTGACCAACCTCTGAATTGGGTTCCCATCCCCATATTCATTCCTTGAGATCTTAATTTCAACCTCAACACACATACCATGTGATGGTTTGGAGAGGGGCCTTTCAAAGGTAAGCCTGTTTAGGGACATGGGTCATGGGGGTGGGGTCCTTACACTGGGATTTCTATCCTTATAGCAGTGACACCAGGGAACTTGCCACGTGAGCACAGTGAGTTGGCCATCATCTGCAAGCCAGAAGCAGCCTCCCAGAATGGGGGCACGCTGGCACTCTGATCTTGCACCTCCAGCCTCCAGGACTGTGGGAACAAATGCCTGCTGTTTGAGGCACGCAGCGTGGTGTTGGTCACGACAGCCTGAGCCGGCTGGTACAACTGCCGGTCCTGTGCAGCCAGAGCGCCGAGGTCAGGAGGAGGGGCTGAGACTGGGCAGATAGGGAAATGGCCCCCGGGCAACTTCCTGGGAAGCAGAGCCCAAGCAGCAGCTGCAGGATTTTGTTGAGAAACTTGCAAAATCATTTTTACAACTGGGATGTGGGTGACCTGACGTCCTTAGGAATTCAGGGCATACGTGACCTGGAGTCTGTGGCCTCATATTCAATGTTTTGCTTGGACTAAAGGCTGCATGGGGGCCTCCTGGACACTGTCTGGTCCAGAGGATGACTGCCTCGATCCTGCAGATCCAGGTAAACCCCTAGATAGTGGCCATCCACTGCAACCTCTGGTCCCCTCCCAGCCAGGGGCTGTGCTTTGCTTTAATAAATTCTTTGTTTTCACCAGCTGCTGACAGTGAATCTCATTCTTTGAATTCACAAGACGGAGAACCCACCCAGCTCCATGCTCCGCTTTGCAATACCTTGTTTTCTTTCTCTATTTTGGATTCACTCTTCTTGCCCCTCGTACCCGACTCCCACAGTGAGTCTGACTCGGTAAACACTCATATCTGACTTTGACTTCGTCCTTCATTTCTGGCAACGGGAAGCCTTCCCCCCCCCCCACTTATTCTAAATGTGTTTAATATATTTCATGCTGTGTTTTGCTCAGCTTTTTGGTGTTTTGCTCATCCAGCCTATCACCTGAGAATCTGCTCAGGCTGTATGAAGCGTGATTCAGGGAGGGTGACTTCTGAGGTTTCTAAATGGCTAGGTGACGCAGCCCCAGGAATCTCACGTGGCAGACAGTGTAATTAAGCAGCAGGCACACAGCTTTGGGGAAATATCAGCTAGATTTAGATTCTCCAGTGCTGTGCTATCCAATAGGGTAGCTGCTAGATGTGTGGCTATTTAAGATTAATTGCTGCTGCGTAATGTAATAAAGATTCTGTGCCTCTGGTGCACCAGCCCCATTTTAACAGCTTGGTGGCCACGTGGCCATTGGCTGCAGTGCTGTGTACCCCAAGGGAAGGTCTTCATCATTTGAGAGCTCTGGAAGACACTGCTCTTCTGGCATTGCTGCATGTCAGACCAGACGGTGGCATATTCAGGACAATAAACACGCTTGACCTGTGAAAGGAGGTTAATTCCAAGCCCAGAGATAGATGGTGTGGTGGGTCGGCATGATTGATAATGTTGCTCTGTCATGATAAATACTGACTTGGAATTGAGTGGAAAAAATGAGGAGAGACTGAGCCTGGCTCAGTTTCAATCAAATAGAGTTGGAGCTATGAGATGGTCTAGAACAAAACGAACACCAGACAGACTCATACCCACCTCCCATTTTTGAATGATAATAAAAGAAATATGTGAGCACGGAGGAATGTTTGAAGGCATGGTGACAGCCTGCCTGCCTCTGTTTGCAGGGCATACTGCTGCACTTGGTCTCCCCTAAGGAGTCATTGCTACTGAATTACTGAATGCCACGTCTCATCTCCAGGACAGCAGTGTTCTCCCGGGCTACTGGTGTCTTCACAGACGGAATGCACGTGTACCCTGTGTTAGGCGTCTCTGCAGTGTAATTATCTTTCACCTTTTCTCATCTGTACTCCATTCTTGTCTTCAGGTTGTCTGTTCTGGCAGCCCAGACAGCCATTTACTTCCCCATGTCTGTAACTCAATACACATGAAGCTTGTTAGAAATAACCAGGTAATTAGGGAAACTTCAACTTGACCACACAGGTGCCTCTGCCCGCCCTTCTACTGAGAGAAGGTCTAGTGGACGTCTTGAATCACATCCTGGCTGCTTCTTGGAGATCAGCAGTAGATGACTTGAAGAGTTTGGAACACTAAATAACAAGGGTGGCCGTTTGACTTACGGCTCAGCTGTGGGTCTGGCTGTGAGCCAATCTCACCTCCGTACAGATGTGTCTTATCCATAAGTTGTTGCCACTTTGTGAACACTAACAAGGCACCTAGTGTCGAGCAAAGTGAGTGCTTCCCCTGTGCTAACTCGCCCTAACCTTCTCCTTTCCTGTGGATTAGGTCCTGTTATCATGAAGAAGCTTGAAATACAGACAGATGAATAACCAGCTTCACACCCATTTCCATGTTCTTTGAGAAACCTTCAGTGGTTCTGTGGATGGATTTTACTGTATGGACAACTGAGCCCTTAGGGTTCTAGATCATAGCATGATGTAAAGCACCTTGAAATTTCTAGATAATGTGCACAACAGCACCCAGGAGCTACTGAAGGCAGCAGAAGAGCATCAGCTCTAATGAAGTCGAGGTGAGCAGGGTGACATAGCTCAGGGACAACAAGCAGAAGAACTTCTGCCCGGCTGTACTGGCTTTATTTTGTGAAAGAGTGTGCACTGTAGACTTAGTGTTGGATTTAGAGGAAGTCAAGACCAGGTTTACATGACAAGAGGAGGGAAAAAACTCGCTGTCTTGTGTGAGAAGGTTTAGTAGAATGTTTGATCAACTTGTTTTTTAAGAAGCGTTTTTAATATTGATATTAAAATACTTTTGCCAGTATGTCATGTCAACGTGGGCCCAATGGCCCTGTTCTGGAAACAAACTTATCTTTGATACTTCAAATTCTCCCAATTGTACCTTGCTAACCAGGTGTAGTTCTCAGTTCCTTACTGGCTTTTTAACTACTTGCCTCTGTACGAAGCCAAGGCTCATCCTAGGAGAGATCACAGCTACTTCTGTTCCAGGGAAGGATTCTGTGGAGCCACCATTATCCTCCAGTCCAGGAAACCACTTTTGTCTGGAAAAAGGCTCTCGGTACACGAGGACAAAATGGGTTTCCTGTTGAGCTGCAGATCTGATGAGATGGCCACAGTGGTCCTCTGTCCACCTGGGAAAGGAGTCGCAGGCAGTCCAGTTGGCAGTGGGTTCAGAAGGCCTGCTTGGAGAGGGGCGTGGAGACCGGGAGGGGTTTCTCTAGCCTTCTGTGGCTCCCTGTGCCTGTCTTTCAACCTGTCCCCCCGATTTCGTCACTCATACACTTAAGAGAGCTTAGCATTTCCCCATTTTAAAATCATTGGATTTTAGTTCAGCTGAAAGGAAGGCTTTGTATCAGTACTAGCAACGTTTCCTCCCAAATGCCTGCCATAAAACTGAATTCCTCCCGTAGAGAATCCCAGGAGTAATTTGCAGTGCTGTGTGATGTCTGTCCCCTGGGAGCCGTGAACTTTGCAGCCTCAGGGTTTCCTATGCTGAGCCAGAAGACAAAGGCCACACCAGCGCCCCTGGCCGTGGCTTGTCCTGGACTGACCGCTGGAGCTCAGGCTGGGTTGGCTGGGTTGCTGCAGTATATTTGGAAAAATCCCCTCAAAACCTCCTCTCCAAGGAGCAGGTTTGCTTGTTGATGTGAGGGGAGCTTCAGAGATGGCCTGCATTTCTTAGTGGAGTCCCGATTGCTCACTCTTCCTAAGGTCTGTGCAACCTGATAAATGGCAGGGCGGTTACTGCCCAAAGAGGTACTAAGGTTAAAGACCTAGAGCTGATAAAAATCGGAATGATTTAGGTTACAAGGTGTGTGTTCTTTCACATACATGGTCAGCAGAAAAGCAAATTTTGCGTTAATATGCTTTTAAAACTTTAATAAGATTATATAGATTCTTTAGGAAACAGTGGCGGGAAGGCAAATAAGTAAACAAGCGCATAAAACAAACATCACAGTGGGTCACAGGAACTGAAGCCTCTGACGCAGTGTGTGGAGATAAGGTCATTTGAAGCCTGTTTGGTTGCAAGTTTGCATTGCATTCCTAAGCTCCTGTTATAGGCTCCTTTGTGAAGAGCTCTGTCACTGAGTAACATGCTGATTATCCAGGCCAGTACTTACGGGTTCTGCAGGGTAGTTCCCATGTATGTAGTCTATTTTTTCTTTTTGACAATGATGTATTCCTCGCTTCAATTTCAAAAGTAGGAACATGATCACAGTGGGCATACCTAAGGGTACCCTAAACTAATTTGGGGAAAAGAATGATTTAACACACTTGCTCTCAGATGCTACTTTTGCCTCACTTCAAAACTACTGGAAATGATAACCTTACAACATCAACATAGACATATAATTTTACAAGAACTAGCGGAACTCTAAAACGCATCAATTCAAAATTCCTAGATATTTATCTTGCTCAAGCTTTACTTATCTCTAGGACCATGGGAATTTTGCTATTTTAGCTTCCTATTTCCTTGAAGGGGTCATCAATTCTGCTTGAGTTGCCACTAATGTTTTCCTCACATAATCATTTTTTCACAACTATTTTGCACAGGCAATGATAAATCCTTTATAATAATGTGATTAACTTTTTAACATAGATGGCATTCTTACACAAAATAAATCCCGTTTACTTTTTCTTTGGAGAGCTTATTTTAATGCAGGGAGGTGTGGTGAAGGAGAAGAGATGTTCTCTTTCAAAACCAGGAACATTAGTTTCTGGGCACAAAACTTGGGAATTGGAAGGGCTATTTCAGTACGGTAGAATGTGTCAAGTATGCTCTTCGAGCTGTACACCAGAGGTAAAACCGCACTTTTTTTTTCCTTTGGGTGGGGGGATGGTGGGTACCAGAGATTGAACTGTGCGGCACTCGACCACATCCCCATTTTTTATTTTATTTAAAGACAGGGTCTCACTGAGTTGCTTAGAGCCTCGCTTTTGCTGAGGCTAGTTTTGAACTTGCACTCCTCCTGCCTTAACCTCCCGAGCCACTGGGATCGCAGGTGTGTGCACCATTTTTATTTTCATAGAAATTATGCTAGAAAAAGCATTGAAGTTTATGGATTCTACCTTTAACACTCAAGTTTATCATAAAAAGAGTGAAACTTCTTTGACTTGGAATTCACCCCCAAATGAATTCCTTTCTGCATTCTTGAGTAAAACCCATGTGTCTACTTGTGCTGTCTTTGGGCAGGAGAAGACTTATCAGACTCGCACCATTTAACTCATGTAACTAAAAAAGTGTTCTGTTCATATTTCAGTCCTGACAGACCGGTAGTAAGTATGAGCTGGGTCTTGTTTGAGGAGACTTTACTGAGGAAACAAGTTATGACGCTTTCTAAACAGGGGCATGGAATTGAGGGTATGCTTGACGATGAACTACAAGGTGTTCTGTTTAATTCCCTTCAGGTGTAAAGATGTGTTGGGGATGTCCACACTGTGCATTCCTGAAAATCTTGGTGTTCTGCAAAATCATGCACTGAACTTGTGGGAAGAAGGGGTCAGGGTTGACTACCTGGAGCCTGTATTGCTTAAGATCCAAAGCAATGATGACAGTGACAATTGGCACGTCATAAAAGAGCTGAGCTCAGCGAGCTTCTGCAGGGACATCAGCTAGTGCAGAAATCAGTGGAGGAGCAGTGCTGGCTGGGGACTGAGAGGCGCAGAGGCCCCAGCAGACCTGTGCTCCTGGGAGAAGCTCTGCCGAGCCCCGAGTGCTGCTCTGGCCTTGGAGCCCCGGGCTGGAGTTCATACTTTTTTTTTCTTAAAATATAGCTAAAATGCTCTTGCCCGAACAGTGGCCAAGCTCAGGGCTTTGTCTTTCCTAGCAAGGTTATAATGCTGCTCCTGCCACTTCAGCCTCCTGCTTAGAAAAATCACTTTGGAGAAAACTCGGTTTCATGCCACTCTTCTGTCACCTCCCTGAGTTACCAACCCTCTCCCAGCTCATTTGTGCCGAGGGGACGTGTTGCAGAACGTACTGGGCTTCCCAGGAACTGCCTCTATTTTGCAGCTGCTTTGTGGAGCCATGGGGTCCATATCTGCTGCTTTCCATAGCTCATCAGTCCCGCCAGTGAGCCTTACGACCGCTCTTTGTCTTCCTGGCCTGGAGGTGGCGGACGCTCTTACTGTGATGCAGGGAAGAGTGGGGCATTCCAGAGTGCTCAGAGACAAGGAAGCCATGGGAAGGAGGAAGGGAGCATCAGACAGCCCAGGGGTCACGGGTCCTGAGGCCCCTGGAGACCTGTCCTTGGATATGATAGTGACGAGCTTGTCGGTGGCCTTGACAAGCGCCACTGCAGTACAGCAGCATGGCCAGCAGCAGTAAGACATCCGAAGTGTGGAGAATCGATGGGAAGAAACAAAAGGAGGGAGGGGGTGCTCACACGCGGGAGAGGAAGGGTGGAAGCCAGAGGAGGCTGTGGCTCAGTTTTAAGACGGAAGTTTAAAGGCTGTAGGAAATGGTGCCGCAGGACACAGGCTAGAAGGTGACATACTGCTGAGGGTGGTCCCCAAAAGGGTCTGTGTGTCGGGCAACAGGGACATGGTACAAGGCTATGGGCTTGGGTTGCAAAGGCCGGGACCGGGAGCCTGTAGCACCTCCCGAGTTGGAGTGAAGGTTCAAGGGGAGGAAGCTGGAGTTCTGTCCAGTGTTTCCTCTTCAATAGACGAAGATGAAGGACAGTGAGGGCTTGGACAGCTCAGGGACACTGACATGTGGAGTGGTCCTGGCCCCATGTGGAATGCAGTCAGAGCTGGCCCACGAGTACACACATGTTCAGGACGCTGTGACCCGGGCGCTCCTGGAGAGAGGTCCCCCCAATCCCCTTGACGATTCTGATGAGACTCGTCCAGCGCAGCCTGTTTCCTCCCTGGGACCCACGAGGAAGATGACTATGGTACCTTCTAGCACTCTCCTGTGCACACCTCACTGAGTAGGAACACAGGCCTTGGGCAGGTAGCCCATGACGGGCATGTCCCCCACTGTTTCCTGAGGGTGTGGTGAGGACTCGCTCTCCTGATCCCCTGCTCTACAGTATGCACAACGAGACTGCTGCCTTTCAACAGTGGGCGTCAGGATTCAACGAGACACTCTAGGCAGAGCTCTAGGGAAGGAAGTGTTCAGTGGACGTTGGTTCCTTACCTGTGTGGGTAGACGGGGCTTCTAGAAGGTGTCAGCTTAATAGGAGAGATGAGTAGAGTAGAACAGGTCTGCCAGCCTTTGAACTTCTCTTGGCTTTTCATGATGAAATTGTCAGGTGGTGTTCTCAGAACAGGGTGTCTGTCTGTATTTAGGCTTCTCAAGTTAGTAATCAATGTGTTTGAGAAGAGGAAGCATTATAATGCTCCTAAATCCTGGCAGGTTGGAATTAGAGCCAGGAAATGAAAAAGAAAACAGAAGAGCGTGCCTGGGATGAAGATGAATCATGCTTGCTTCTTTTTCACATCTCGACAGAATCATTCAGGTAGGTAGGTAATGGCTTAGAAAATGAGGTAAACCATATTATCACTGACAAAAACTTCCTGAGTCACATCCTGGAGGTCTGGGTTTTTGTTCTGAATTTCACATATCATTTGATGGGCTTCTCAGACACAAGCCCTGGTTTGGGTCCTCTACCAAGCAGATGAAATAATAACAGGAGGGCATGAGGCGGCCTCAGAATTCCTCACGACACATTTCGACCTGGGCCATGGTGTCTATTTCAATGGGTAGAATGACAGCTGGAGGTTCACTACTTTCAGCCTTTTAAACCAAAGCCATAGTAGCATAGTTATGTCTGTTTTCTCTCTCTCTCTCTCTCATACACACACACACCCTTTTTAATATCCGTGTTTCCTATTTGCTGGCAATTAGTTTGCTCGTGAGCTCTTAACTGAAGATGTCATGTTTGTGCACTTTTCTTGAATGACAAATGTTTTACACAGAAATTGAAATAAGATCTTCTCTATGTATCAGTCATTTTGGAAGATAGTTTGACTTTCTTGCTTGAAACAGGTTTTTCACATTACGGGAGAAATCGGCATAGACAAACAAGGATGCACTTGCAGAGGAAGGGTCTGGAGTGTCCAGACTGGCCTCGCCAGCACTACTGGCAGTGAGCAAAGGACGGCAGATCCCGTCTCTGTGGTTTTCAGTCTAAGAATTCTATTTACGCCAGAGACGGATGCTGGTACCGAGGTGTCATCTGCTCGAAGGACGGAGCTTCCAGGGTAGAGTAGGGACAGATGGTCTACATTCTCCTGTGAAATCATCACCTTGTTAAAGTGCTTTGCAGAGTCCAGTCCCTGGAAATAATTCCAAACTGGGAAAGGTTTCTGATCAAAAATTCTGGCTCTTGTGTTCCTGTTCGCCTCCAGCTTTTCCAAGAGGCTGATCATTCTTGTCTTTATTACGTACTTTGTATTTATGATGTTGAAGGTCTGTAAAATTACCTAAAAGAAAACGTTGAAGCATAAGACTTGAGATGGAAATATTGTATTTTACAAACTCATGACGTGAATCGGGGTACATGATGTAGTGAGTTGGATCTTGTGGACAGATGGGTTTTAAACTTGAGGTTAAGGGACCTTGATTCATTCCTGACTGTGGGAGGCCATCCTCGCACGTGATTGGAGTTTCCTCCCTGGCTGGGCGAGAGGCGCTTAGACACATCTTTGTGTCCAGAGCTTTCCCCACCCTTCTCAGGTCCGAGGGCTTGTCCGTGTGGAGGCGTGTCTGGCCACTACCCTGAAGACCCAGTCGTTGCCCCTGACCTTGGGATGCTGCCCCCTTTAATCTTCATTGGATGGCATTTTCCCCATGATTTTTTTGTCCCCCAATAAAAGTCCTCTCCCTGGCGTGTTCTCTCTCTCGCTAGCCTCTTCAGTAAACCTCGCTACCATAATAGGTGGCTGGAGCTAGGAGAAGCCGTCCTGGGGCTGGTTTAAAGGTCATTAGAGCCCGTCTCTTTAATTCAAACTCCCTGAGGATTTCTCACGTACTGAACCTTCATTCACGAAGCCTGTGCTGGCCGCGGGCTAAACCTGACCTCACTATTTGCAGTGAACACGCTGTGGGAGACAGTGAGGCACAGGAGAAGTGGGAGAGGAGCCTAAGAAAGGCTGTGAACCTTTCACAGTTGCTTGGGAAGATTCGAGAAAGCTACTACTGGCCAGTGGTGGGTTCATACTTCACACTGATGGGGAGCAGTAGTGGTCCGAAAGTCGATGTCACCATTCAGCTGGGTGGGTGGGGGGTCGCTTATGTGAAAGAACAGAAGATGCTCTGATTGAGATTTCTATTCCCTGATGGCAGTAAAAAGCTTCAGGGTTAAAGAGTGGCAAATAAGATTTCTGGGCACCAGTAAGAGTTTTAGACTTGAGGTCTCATGCTTTACTCCCTCTGACTGTACTTTAAAAAGTATTTCTCTTCCTCAACACTGACATTTTATTCCTCATCAGTGACCGCCACTCGAATATTTGAAACAGTCCCACAACAGCTGGGGTAAAGGAATGGAGGGACAGGAGGAGAGGTCCCAGGTGAACCAAGCCACAGAAGGAACAGCCCCCACTAGAGCTGGCAGTTAGGCATTGGTGGCCTTGGGAATGGGTGGAATCGTACCCTGATTGTCATGCGAGGAAGTGGAGACAGACTTCTCCTCAAACACAGGAAGAAGATTCTAGGTGGGGGGGAGTGAAGGGCCCAGTGGGAATTTTGCTTTTGTATTTAAGATAGAACTGAACTTGGGCATGAGGGGGATTAACCAGTGGAGACCGAAAGATGACGTCCCAGAAAAGGACGGTGTAACATCTAGAAGCAAATCTGACATAAGATCTGCTATAAAGGTGAAAGGATTAGATTAAGAGCTATGTGTCTCCCAAAGAAGAAAAAAGTCGATCTCCTGTAATAACCCTTAAATTCCATTTTTTTGATGGGTAGAATCACTGATTCACCTTCAAACTCAGACGAACTTGTCAACACTTAGAGATGGGTGATGTGGCGGACTGGATGTGGTTTGTCTCTCGGGTTCACATGCTGGAAGCTTGGCCCCAGTGTGGCAGGGTTGAGGTGTTAGATCCTGCGAGAGGTGAGATCTGTGGAGAGTAACTGGGTCGTGGGGTAGCCACTCCAGTGAATGGGAAAACACTGACTTGTGAGAACCAGTCGTGTCTGCGAGGGGTGGATTCATCCTGGAGAGACAGGGTGGTTGTAAAAGACAGGATTTCTTCCTTGATGTCACAAATGTGACAGAGGGACATTTCTACTTCTCTGCCCTGTTTGGACACAGCTCTCGCGGGGATTCCTGGAGAGTTCGCATCGGTTGGTGAAGGCCCGGGGAGGGAGTTCGGGTTGGTGTGTGGTGTTCCTGGAAGGGCCTCGTGGGTGGCGTTCACCGGAGTTCGGGCAATAAAGGAGTTCCTGTTTGAACCTACAAGTGCCTCGTGGCGGCTGGATTATTTTGTGCCCAGCCAGACTGCGGCACATGAGAATGCCCCTGATTTACCTAAATAGGTAGGAGGTCAGCATAGAAGAGAATCTAAGTGGGGGTGTTCATTCAGGTCCATCCAGGGAAGTTGTGCTGATGCCTGACTATTGTCTATACAGCAGTCATACATCCTAGTGGAAAGGCAAAGGGCAGGGTGGGTCATCCAGCTGATCCGTCCTCTGATTCAATGTCCACCCTATAGCATCCGCTGCGTAGCGTGGCTCCTTTACAAGCTCTATAGACTAGAATAGTAAATGAAGTTTAGAATTAGCAAGAATTGAAAGTGCCAGCAAGAAAAGATAGAATATTCAGTGGTTAATTAAGAGGAAAAAAAGTCTTCAAGGATGGCTGATGCATTCTGGATGGAATATTGGTAGAAACCTAGAAGGTGTGGTTTGCTTCAGTTCATCTTCTGGCATTCTGTGGTGCGCTTCCCTTGCAGATACTGACGAGATGTCTCAATACTCATCCTTCCGTGTTTTTCTGGATCTGTCATGGCTTCATGGCGTTCACTTAAAGGATGAGAACGCCTGATATTGGTTTGGGCCACAACCATGGCACCTGTTTTGGTGACTCTTAATTTAGAGAAGAGTTTAATAAAGAGTTTGGGGGTGGGGTAGTGTCACTGTCACAGTTCACAGCACTCAAAAACAAGCTGCAGATCGTGCACCAAGGTGATTTCATGCCATGCTCTGCAAAGGGCTGGTGCTGAAGGCTTTGCCACGTAGCATGTATTGTAGGTAGGATTGAAACTTGGGTGAAATTGACGTGCATCGGTGCCAGTCAAACACACATGGGCAGAAACTAGAGTGACGCTGTCTGCTGTGAAAATGGAGAGGCACAGGGGAGGACCTTCACGCAGACGCAGCCTGATTCAGCCTGCTCCCGATGCTAGCACTAGTTTCAGCTACTGATAGGTAAAACTTGAAGCATTGTCTGTTTCTCTGAAAGTTGTTTGTTTTATGGCAACGCTGAGGAGTAAAGAGAAAACAGTAGCAGGGCCACACTGTGAGAATCCAGGGGGGGGAAGGGTTTGGGTTGATTTTATAATGGGGAAACTACACATTTGGCGGGGCATGTAGCACACAATTATTTTAGAAGGGGGTGGAATTGGGTTCTCTTTGTGTTCACCCAGAGAAGTCACCAAATATTAACACTAATGTGAAGACCTGCCAAATGTCACGGTTCTCAGGTGTGTGGAGCATGAAGAATTGGAGAGAAAAGAGGGGGCAGATCTGGGGCACCTCAGCTTTGGACAGGTGTGTTTTGGGGAGAAAGTCACAAACCCAGGGTTTGCCCAGCCCCATCCTCGGGAAAGGGGAGGAGGAGTTTGCTTTATCTTTACTTCAGTGGTTTAATGATGGTTTTCTAGGAATATGCCTTTATCTGTGCTCAGAGCTATTTCGAGCTTCCTTCATTTTTAAATGTCCGTCTGGCATTTTAATGGGAAGTGTTGGGGAGGCGTATCAGGCACTGCCTGACTACTGACTTTCTGAACTCTCATCAGCCCACCGGGTGCAAAGCCTTGTGTGTCTCAGGGAGAGCAGAGTCAGGTGGGCAGGAGAACTGTGGTGTAGGAACTGCAAAAGTGGAAGAGTTCATCACACCAGGAACAGATAGTTCAGGATAAAAGCAAACCTTTCCCCTCATAAGTTCTGATTATCAGCAGAGCTCTTGGCTAGAAAAGGGCTCACATATACAAAGGAATTTGTGATATAATTCAGTATTTGGAGTTTACATTGGAGGGTTCTGAGCCTAAGCATTCATCTAACTTTCGGGATGATGCTTTATCTTTGTTTAATCCATCCAACTCCTATTACCACATTTTGAGAGTACCTTCCAGGTCCCTGTTCTTTGTTATTCAGCTTATGATGCCTATCAGGAAATTTATTAGGTTATAAGAAAATTTACTCATTAGTTTACAGAGGAAATGGCACATTCAGCTAGGCACAGTGGCACGCCCCTGTAATGCCAACAGCTCAGGAGGCTGAGGCAGGAGGATTGAGAATTCAAAGCCAGAAACTCAGACCCTGTTTCTAAATAAATAAAAAATGGCTGGGGGATGTGGCTCAGTGGTTCAGTGCCCCTGGGTTTAATTTCTGGTAGGAAAAAAACCCCAAGTTCATAATGAATTTGCTTAATATAGCAAGACCCTAAGGAAAGCATACATGTATAACCTTCATATTTTTAATAATCACCTGCATCTCTTAGATGACGTTAGCTTCATGATTTCTGATGGTCAGAGCACTTACTGATGAACTCCTTGAGCTCTGGGAAAAGGTGCTTCTTCTGACTTCCTGGATTGTGATACAGAACCCCTTTTCACCCACAACCCCATGGTATACGGCTGTGACTCTCGAGACAATTTTTTTGTCCCAAATTTGATATTTGAGCAGATGTTTATTTCTAAGGCATTAAGTATATTTCAGTGTACCCAAAAAACATAAAATCAATTTCAGAATATGTATGAAAATATTATAAAACAATATGTGAAATAAATTGCTATGTTAATATTACTTACATACAATGTTAATATTTTAGGACTTCATTATATTACTATTAAGAATATGTAAGATTATTTTCAAGTCTGTTAATCAAGGAGCAACTTTCCTACATTGTACCTAACCTGCTTTCCTCCTTGTTAGAGTCTGTAAACAAGTCTGGATGGCGCCTGCAAAATGCCAGAGGGAGTGGTTTGAGAAGGAACGCCAGCGAGCCATTAAGTGTGGAGATTCCTTATTGGTTGACTGATGTATCTAGTTTATGCTAATTAGGATATGCTGTGTGGAATGTATAAATACCGCTCCTGTCCTACAATAAAGGTCTCCCACTCCTGCTGTATCAATCTACACAAGTTGCTCGTCACTCCCCGGGTATTTTGCCCAGCCAGCCGGGCTGCGGCAGATGGTGGCCCGTTATGGGGAGCCCCGGGACACTCGGGGGTAAGTGACAAAAATAAAAAATGCTGCCTGTCCATAGATAGGAAGGGAGCAAATCTGCTCGTCCCTAGGCAGATAGGGCGAGAGGAAAAATGGCCATTTCCAGAAAATGGAGAAGATTGATACAGTATGTTTGTGTCTTGTTTTGTCTTGAAATGTTGTATTGTCTTTGTGATGAAAATATGGAAGGGGTGTTAGGTAAATTGATAAGGGAAAGAGGCACCCCAGTGGAACCAAGAGCAGTTAGGGCATGTGTTGATGGAAGCCCAGGAACTCTAGTCAGAAAGAAGAAATTTCAGAAGAAGGATTATCAGGAAAAAAGTTGCAGCAAAAGGCTGTCACTGAATACTTTTCGTTACCGGAGGGTGAGTGAATGTGCAGCGGCTGCCACGTGCTCGAGCGGATCATGGCGCAGCAAGGAATTTCCAAGCTGCGGCAGCCGGCTCTTCCCTGCCCCCTGCCCTGGAGCGGGACGCTACTTCGAGAGCCCAAATCTAGACCTGACCTGGAGGCACAGTCTCTCAGGCTCTTGCTCCCTGTGCTGGGAAGCAGTTTGAGCCCCCGGACTCTCCTCAGGGAGAATGCCAGAGGGAGTGGTTTGAGAAGTAACGCCAGCGAGCCATTAAGTGTGGAGATTCCTTATTGGTTGACTGCTGTATCTAGTTTATGCTAATTAAGATAAGCTGTGTGGAATGTATAAATACCTCTGTTGTCCTACAATAAATGGCTCCCACTCCTGCTGTATCAATCTACGCAAGTTGCTTGTCACCCCCCCCCCCCCTTATTTGGCTGCAGCTGGACTGCGGCACCTCCTAATACTTGGGCATGCCTGGGGACCTCTGAAGGACGGCTGCAGCAGCTCATGTGTGGTCTGTGAACGTCTGAAACACCCTGGGATGGAGGAGAACCAAGAAGCCACAGGTATCTGGGATGAGGAATGGGCCGGTGTTGGTAAAGGAGGGTTCTAAGACCCCCATGGTATGTCCTGGGGTCTGGTCCCATGGAGTTGTACCTTAATGCTGTCATGAACAAGTGGAAAATAATGCATAATAAACGTCTGAAAAGCAATTAAACTTCATCTCCGTGGTGCACAGGGAGTGTGAGGCGTCTTCTGCCAGAGCTGCTGTCCCTGAAACTGGAATAGGAGGGAGAAAGAGAACGTCTGGCTGCCGGTGGGAATCTACAACACAGGGCCGGATCAGCTTCCTGGGGGCATGAGCAGGCACTGGCTGAGGTGAGGCTTTCCGTGTAGGAAGAAGTAGAAGAAATGAACCCAGAAACCAAAAAGGTGAAGCGTCACGATGAGGGAAAGTTGCAGTGGACGAGATGGGCTTGCAGGTGCCAGTGGAGACAGCTGGGTTTCTAGAGGTGAGAGGTGCTGGTGGAGGAGGAGTGCTGACGCACGTAGGGATGAAGGCACCGTGCTCAATGTCACCTGTCAGTGGTCTGAGGTGACAAAGATCTTCTGGAATCTTTGGGTTCTCTCTTCATTCTCTCGATCATTTCCTTTGCTGTGAAGCTTTTTTTCATTTGATACCATGATGATTCTTGATTTCCTACTTGTGCCTTAGGAGCCTTGTTCAGGAATTTGATGGCTGAGGCGACAGGAGATGGAGAGGTGGCCTACTTTACCTTCTAGTAAGTGCTACACGTGGGTTTCCAGTGTTCCCAGCACCATAGGTTGAAGAGGCTCTCTTCTCCACTGTGTTTCTTGTTGCCTTGTCTAGTAGGAGGTGGCTGTTATTCTTGGGGGCTTGTCTTCTGTTCTTGGTCTACGTGTCTGTCTGGGGCTGGTACATGCTGGTGTTGTCGCTGTGGCTCTGTAGAGCAGTGTCAGGTCTGGCATTGGGACGCCTCCTGCTTCACTTTGCTCACTAAGGATTGCTTTGGTTATTCTGCGCCTCAGTTTTTCAAATGAATTTCATGACTGTTTTTAAAATGTCCATGAAGAACATCATTGAACCTAAGTAATGCTCTTTGGTAGTATGGCCATTTTGACAATATTAATTCTGTCTAAGAACATGGGAGGTCTTGGCATTTTCTAAGGTCTTATTCAATTTCTCTTTGTGCTCTGTAATTTTTATTGTTGAGGTCTTTCACCTCTTTAATTAGATGGATTTCCAAGTATTTTATTTCTTTTTTTTTTAATTTTTTATTGTTGGCTGTTCAAAACATTACATAGTTCTTGATATATCATATTTCACACTTTGATTCAAGTGGGTTATGAGCTCCCATTTTTACCCCATATACAGATTGCAGAATCACATCAGTTACACATCCATTGATTTACATATTGCCATACTAGTGT
>NW_026000037.1:3414707-3418703 GCF_001458135.2 Marmota marmota marmota
GCAGGCCCGCCTACCTTGCAGGAGTGATTAGAAGCTCTGTCCCTCCGCAGGCCACTGGGCCTTTTCTGTTGGTGGTCACAGTTCCGCCTACCTGGCAGGCGCGGGGGGTGGGGGGCGGCTCTGCCCCTCAGCAGGCCGCTGGGCCTGCTCTGTGGGTGGTCACAGTTCTGTCTACCTTGCCGGCGCAGGGGGAGGGGGCGGCTCTAGTATTTTATTTCTTGAGGCTGTTGTGAATGGGATGGTTGTCCTGATTTCTCTTTGGCTGATTTGTCTTTGCAGAAGAGGAATGCAATTGATTTGAGTATTTATTTTGTATCCTGGTACTTTGATGAATTCTTTAGTCCTGGAAGTTTACTGGTGGCATTTTGGGGCTTTCTAAACACATAATGTTGTTGGCAAACAATTTAGCTCTTATTCCTATCCCATTAACTTATTTTGCCTAATTTCTTTGGCTAGAGATTTGAGGACTGTGTTGAATACAAGAGGTGAAAATGGGCATCTCCGTTTTACTCCTTCTTCTAAGGGGAAGGCTTTTAGATTTTTTTCCATTTAAAATTATGTTGGCCTTGGGCTTAGCATAGATAGCTTTTACAATGTTGGGTATGTTCCTACTATTCCTAGTTTTTCTGGTGTTTTGAACATGAAAGGGTACTGTATTTTGTCAAATGCTTTACCTGCATCTATTGAAATAATCGTGATTCTTTAAGTCTACTTATGTGATAAAGTATGTTTATTTCTGTATTTTGAACCAAACTTGTATCCCTGGGATGAAATCTACTTGTTCGTGGTGCACTTTTTAATGTGTTCTTGTATGTGATTTGCCAGTATTTTATAGAGAATTTTTGCATTTACACTAATCAATGATATTGGTATGAAGTTTTCTTTGTCTTCAACTAGTTTTGGTATCAGGGTGATATTGGCTGATAGAATGAGTTTGAAGAGTTCCCTCATCCTCCATTTTGTGGAATACTTCAAGGAAGATTTGTGTTAGTGTTGCTTTAAATGTTCAATAGAACTCAGCTGAGAATCTATCTGGTCCTGGGCTTTTTTGTTGTGGTGGTTATTGTTGGTAGGCTTTTAATGGCTTCATCAGTCTCATTACTTGAAATTGATCTGTTTAAATTTTCTATATTCTCTTGGTTCAAGAATTTATCGATGTCAAGATTTTCTAGTTTATAGGCGTATACATTCTCAAAAAAGCTTCTGATTACCCTGTGTACTTGATAGATATGTGGTAGTATGTGGTGATATTTCCATTTTCAAAACAGATTTTAATGATTATCATTTTTTTCTCTTAGCTAAGGTTTTATCAATTTTTTCAAAGAAGTTTTGGCTCATTGATTGTTTGAATTGTTTTTAATCACCACTACATTGATTTTTGGTGCTGATTTTAATTATTTCCTGTCTTGGTGTTCTTTTCTAAGGCCTTGAGATGTAATGTTAGGCTATTTGTTGACTTTGTGTTCTTTTAATGTGTGAGCTCAATGCTATGAACTTTGTCCTTAGAATCACCTTCAGTATGTCCCAGAGATTTTCATATGTTGTATCATTAGTCTCATTTACATCTAAGTATTTTTATTTTCATCCTGATTTCTGCTATACATTCAATAGTGGATTAGTCTGTCCCCAGAAATTAATTTATATTTTTATATTTCTAATTTCATTCCATTATAATTGGAAAAAATTCAGGGTATTCTATTTTTTTTTGTTATTTGTCAAGAATTCCTTTGTGTCCTAAAACATGGTACATTTTAGAAAATAATCCATGTGCAGCTGAGAAGAAAGTGTATTCAGTCACTGCCTGAAATGTCTATTAAGTCTGTCATTAGTTGTATTGTTTAGATCTATAGTTCCTTTAGTTTTTGTGTGGATGATCTGTCTATTGATAAGAGAAATGTTAGAAATGTTGGTCACCCAGTATCTTTGTGTTGTGGTCTGTTTCACCCTTGATATTGAGAAGGGTTTGTTAGATATATGTAGATGCTCCATTGTTTGGAGCATAGATATTTACGACTGTTATTTCTCATTTCATGACTCCCTTAAGCGGTAATGAAATGGCCTTCTTTGTCTCTTCTGAGTAATTTTGGTTTGAAGTCCACTTTATCTGTTGTGAGAATAGAAACCCCTGTTTGTTTATAAGATCCATATGAATGATATCTCCCATCTTTCACCTTCGGTCTGTGAATGTTTTTGCCTATGAGGTGAGTCTCTTGGAGACAGCATACTGTTGGATCTTGCTTTTAATCTGATCTGCCTGCCTATATCCTTTGAGCTGAGTCCATTAACATTCAGTGTTATTGAGAGAATTTTTATTTACTGTCACTTTGATTTATTTCTAGTTTTTAAATTATATGCTATTCTTCACCTTCTGCCCGTTTTTGTTTGTATACTCCATTTCTTCTTCATGAAATATTTTATTGAGTATGTTTTATAGTGCCAACTTTCTAGTTGTGAATTCTTTGTTTATAGTGGAAGGTTTTTACCTCATCTTCAAATCTGAAGCTTAATTTTGCTGTATATAGTATTCTCGGTTGGCATCCATTTTCTTCCAGAACTTGGTAGATAATATTCCAAGACAACCTAGCTTTCAGCATCTGTGTTTAAAATCGGCTAATATCTAGATTTGTTTACCTCTAAATGTGACCAGTTGTTTTTCTCTAGCCACTTTTAAAATTCTGTCCTTACTCTGTAGGTTAGGCATTTTCATAATGTGCCTAGGAGTGGGTAGGTTGTAATTTTGTATATTTGGAGTCCTGTATACTTCTTGTATTTGACTTTTCCATTTCATTCTTAATATTTGGGAAAATTTGTATTTCATTGAAAAGATTGTGCACCCCTTTAGTTGTACTTTAGAATTTTCATCTTAGATTTGGCCTTTTAATTTTATCTCATATTTTTTTGAAAATTCTGTTCATGGTCTTCTCTATGATCAACTTTATTTTCAAGATTATGTGCTTCATCTTCATTCCCATGAACATTTAAGATGTTAATTGACAAATTTAACAGAAATGGTAGGATCAGCCATTTTTAAAAATATTTTTTTAGTTGTCAATGGATCTTTATTATATGCAGTGCTGAGGATCGAACCCAGTGCCTCACACATGTTAGGCAAGAGCTCTATCACTGAGCCACTTCCCCAGCCCCAGGATCATCAATTTTTATCAGTGAGGACAGTAAGTATAAATCATGTCGGGCATAAAATTAAGCAATAGATATTACCTGTTTTCTACTGTATTGATTCTATAGCAGTGTTTATAAGTTTTATAAGCCAATTACTGTTAAGAGACATTAAGAGAAAAGAGATTGAGGATTGAAAATGGCTTTTAGTTTCAAGAGGTGAATAGGACAGATGCTGAGGCCATAAAAGATGTGTTTATGGGGGCGGTGAGAACCAGAAGTGAAAAATTAGAATAGTTTGGCTGTTAGCAAGAGAAGGAAGAAACAAGAGGGAACAGCCGTGAAACAGACAATACAAAATCAATCCAAAATACACTAATCAAAATCCCTAACCCTCAAACAGGAAATAACTACCCTCAAGACATGCTAGAAGTGATAAAGCAGAACTAGCCCACGAGAGCATGTGCTCACCGCTGGGTGGACTGTCCTTCCCTTTCTCAGCCTCCCTTCTCAGCCTCCCTTCTCGGCAGGATGCTGGCAGCTGTGGAGATGCTGTCGCTCCACTCCCAGGGTGTAGACTCTGCTGGAATCCGAGATGTTTCTGGAAGTGTAGCTCCTGGGTAGGGATTAGGTCCAGGGTGGCCCCAGGGTGCTGCTGCATGGGGAGTTATTGGGGGTCACTGAATCACCGCACCCCTAGGACTATACCCCAGGGGCCTGTAGGGTTCCCCTCATGGGGCAGGGGAGCCAGTCCTTGGCCACATGGTGCTGTAGATACCGTACTTTCTGGCCTCCCTGGTCTGCCCCGAGTGCCCTTACTCATGCCCATTGGAATTCCTGAGCAGCTGCGGCTGGTCCTGCAATGCTGGGCTGGGGGGG